>NW_026294698.1:12500-55448 GCF_026119805.1 Tympanuchus pallidicinctus | reverse complement strand
TTTGGGGGTCCCATGGGGAATTTGGGGTCCTATGGGGGATTTGGGGGGGGTCCCATGGAGTTCTGGGGTCCCATTTGGGATTTGGGGTATGGAGGTGGCGATTTTGGGTCCCATGGAGGAGTTGGGGGGGTCCATAGGGGGTCTGGGGTCCCATTTGGGATTTGGGGTCACAGGGGGGTCCAGAGGGGTTATGGGGTACATGGGGGTCCCAGGGGGGCTGTGGGGTCCCAGGGGTGCTATGGGGGGGCTATGGGGATCCCAGGGGAGCTATAGGGTCCCAGGGGGCTATGGGGGCTTATAGGGGTCCCAGGGGTGCTATGGGGTCCCAGGGGGCTATGGGGGGTTATGGGGGTCCAAGGCAGGCTATGGGGTCCCAGGGGGCTATGGGGAGGTTATGGGGGTCCCATGGGGGCTGTGGGGTCCAGGAGTGCTATGGGGGGGCTATGGGGTCCCAGGGGTGCTATGGGGTCCCAGGGGGGCTATGGGGGGGTTATGGGGTCCCAGGGGGCTATGGGGTCCCATGGGTGCTATGGGGGGGCTATGGGGTCCCAGGGGGGCTATGGGGTCCCATGGGTGCTATGGGGGGTTATGGGGTCCCAGGGGGCTATGGGATCCAGGGGTGCTATGGGGTTGCTATGGGGTCCCAGGGGTGCTATGGGGGGCTATGGGTTCCCAGGGGGGCTATGGGGGGGCTATGGGGTCCCAGGGGGGCTATGGGGGGCTACGGGGTCCCATGGGTGCTATGGGGGGCTATGGGGGTCCCAGGGGTGCTATGGGGGTGCTATGGGTCCCAGGGGTGCTCTGGGGGCTATGGGGGTCCCATGGGTGCTATGAGGGGGTTATGGGGGTCCCAGGGGTGCTATGGGGGGGCTATGGGATCCCAGGGGGGCTATGGGGTCCCAGGGATGCTATGGGGGGCTATGGGATCCCAGGGGGGCTATGGGGTCCCAGGGGTGCTATGGGGGGCTATGGGGGTCCCATGGGTGCTATGAGGGGGTTATGGGGGTCCCCAGGGGTGCTATGGGGGGGCTATGGGATCCAGGGGGGCTATGGGGTCCCAGGGGTGCTATGGGGGGCTATGGGGTCCCAGGGGTGCTATGGGGGGCTATGGGGGTCCCATGGGTGCTATGAGGGGGTTATGGGGGGTCCCAGGGGTGCTATGGGGGGCTATGGGGTCCCAGGGGGGCCATGGGGGGGTTATGGGAGTCCAGGGTGCTATGAGGGGGTTATGGGGGTCCCAGGGGTGCTATGGGGGGGCTATGGGGTCCCAGGGGGGCCATGGGGGGGTTATGGGGGTCCCAGGGGGGCTATGGGGGGCTATGGGGTCCCAGGGTGCTATGGGGGGGCTATGGGGGTCCCAGGGGGGCTATGGGGGGGCTATGGGGTCCCATGGGGGCTATGGGGGGCTATGGGGTCCCAGGGCGGCTATGGGGTCCCATGGGGGCTATGGGGGGCTATGGGGGTCCCATGGGGGCTATGGGGGGCTATGGGGTCCCAGGGGGCCATGGGGGGGTTATGGGGTCCCATGGGTGCTATGGGGGGGCTACGGGGTCCCATGGGTGCTATGGGGGACTATGGGGTCCCAGGGGGGGGCTATGGGGGGGTTATGGGGGGTCCCAGGGGTGCTACGGGAGTCCCAGGGGTGCTATGGGGTCCCAGGGGTGCTATGGGGGGGGCTATGGGATCCCAGGGGGGCTATGGGGTCCCATGGGTGCTATGGGGGGGCTATGGGGGTCCCATGGGGGGCTACGGGGTCCCATGGGTGCTATGGGGGGCTATGGGGGTCCCATGGGTGCTATGGGGGGCTATGGGGTCCCGGGGGCTCTGACCCGGCTCGGGGGGCTCCTTGTGGACGTGGCCGTCGTCGATGGCGCCGATGCCGCCGCTGAACATGATGGGCTTCACCCACTCGCGGCGCTGCCCCCCCGGCAGCACCAGGCGAAGGAACGCGCAAAGCCTGCGGGAACCGCGGCACCCAATGGCACCCGAGGGCGCCCAGGGGAAACACAGTGGCACCCAAGGGCACCCAAGGGCAATCAGTGGTACCGCAATGGCACCCAAGGGCACCCAAGGGCACCCAATGGTACCACAATGGCACCCAATGGCACCCAAGGGCACCCAACGGCAATCAGTGGTACCGCAATGGCACCCAAGGGCACCCAACGGCAATCAGTGGTACCACAATGGCACCCAAGGGCACCCAACGGCAATCGGTGGTACCACAATGGCACCCAAGGGCACCCAATGGTACCACAATGGCACCCAAGGGCACCCAACGGCAATCAGTGGTACCACAATGGCACCCAAGGGCACCCAATGGTACCACAATGGCACCCAAGGGCACCCAACGGCAATCAGTGGTACCACAATGGCACCCAAGGCACCCAATGGTACCACAATGGCACCAAGGGCACCCAACGGCAATCAGTGGTACCACAATGGCACCCAAGGGCACCCAATGGTACCACAATGGCACCCAAGGGCACCCAACGGCAATCGGTGGTACCGCAACGGCACCCAAGGGAGACCAAGGGCACCCAATGGTACCACAATTGGCACCCAAGGGCACCAACGGCAATCGGTGGTACCGCAATGGCACCCAAGGGAGACCAAAGGCACCCAATGGTACCACAATGGCACCCAAGGGCACCCAATGGTACCACAATGGCACCCAAGGGTGCCCAACAGCAATCGGTGGTACCGCAACGGCACCCAAGGGCACCCAACGGCAACCAACAGTAGCAAAATGGCACCCAAGGGTGACCAGGGGAAACACAGTGGCACCCAAGGGCAGCCAACAGCAATCAGTGGTACCGCCATGGCACCCAAGGGAGACCAAGGGCAGCAATGGTACCGCAATGGCACCCAAGGGTACCCTATGGTACCACAAGGGCACCCAAGGGCAACCAAGGGCAGCCAATGGCACCAATGGCACCCAATGGCACCCAGTGGTACCACAGTGGCACCCAAGGGCGACCAAGGGCACTCATAGGGTCACCCAATGGCACCCAATGGCACCCAAGGGCACCCAAGGGCACCATAATGGCACCCAAGGGCGACCAAGGGCACTCATAGGGTCACCCAATGGCACCCAAGGGCACCCAATGGCACCCAAGGGCACCCTATGGTACCACAATGGCACCCAAGGGCACCCAAGGGCACCCCCATGGCACCACAATGGCACCCAATGGCACCCTATGGCACCACAATGGCACCCCAATGGCACCCAATGGGGTCCCATATTGGGGTCTCCCCCTCCCCATCAATGACCCCAAAAGTCCTATAGGGTCCCATATCGGGGTCTCCCCCCCTCCCCCCAATCCCCCTAATAGAGCCGACCCCAAGTCCTATAGGGTCCCATATTGGGGTCTCTCCCCTCCCCCATAATGCCCCCAATCCCCCTAATAGGGCCGACCCCAAAATCCTATAGGGTCCCATATTGGGGGTCTCCTCCCTCCCCATCAATGACCTCAAATCCCCCTAATAGGGCCGACCCCAAAAGTGCTATGGGGTCCCATATCGGGGTCTCTCCCCTCCCCATCAATGACCCCAAAAGTCCCTATAAGGTCCCATATCGGGGTTCTCCTCCTCCTCCCCCATAACGACCCCAAATATCCCTAATAGGGCCGACCCCAACTGCCCCTAATAGGGCCGACCCCACAAGTCCTATGGGGTCCCCCACATTGGGGTCTCCCCCCTCCCCCAGAATAACCCAAATCCCCCTAATAGGGCCAACCCCAAATGTCCCTATAGGGTCCCATATCGGGTCTCCCCCCTCCCCCATAATGACCCCAAATCCCCCTAATAGGGGCCGACCCCACAAGTCCTATAGGGTCCCCCACATTGGGGTCTCCCCCCTCCCCCAGAATAACCCCAAATGTCCCTAATAGGGCCGACCCCAAAAGTCTTATAGGGTCCCATATTGGGGTCTCCCCCCTCCCCATCATTGACCCCAAAAGTCCCTATAGGGTCCCATATCGGGGTCTCCCCCCTCCCCCCAACTGCCCCTAATAGGGCCGACCCCAAGTCCTATAGGGTCCCATACTGGGGTCTCCTCCCTCCCCATCAATGACCTCAAATCCCCCTAATAGGGCCGACCCCAAAAGTCCTATGGGGTCCCATATCGGGGTCTCTCCCCTCCCCATCAATGACCCCAAAAGTCCCTATAAGGGTCCCATATCGGGGTCTCCTCCTCCTCCCCCATAACGACCCCAAATATCCCTAATAGGGCCGACCTCAACTGCCCCTAATAGGGCCGACCCCACAAGTCCTATGGGGTCCCCCACATTGGGGTCTCCCCCCTCCCCCAGAATAACCCCAAATCCCCCCTAATAGGGCCAACCTCAAATGTCCCTATAGGGTCCCATATCAGGGTCTCCCCCTCCTCCCCCATAATGCCCCCCACCCCCCCAATAGGGCCGACCCCACAAGTCCTATAGGGTTCCATAATGGGGTCTCCCCCCCCCCCCATCAATGACCCCACAAGTCCTATAGGGTCCCATATCGGGGTCTCCCCCCTCCCCCCAACTGCCCCTAATAGGGCCGACCCCAAAAGTCCCTATAGGGTCCCATATTGGGGTCTCTCCCCTCCCCCCAACTGCCCCTAATAGGGCCGACCCCAAATCCTATAGGGTCTCCCACACTGAGTCTCCCCCCTCCCCCATGATGACCCCAAATGTCCCTAACAGGGCCGACCCCACAAGTCCTATAGGGTCCCATATCGGGGGTCTCCCCTCTCCCCCCAATCCCCCTAATAGGGCCGACCCCAAAAGTCCTATAGGGTCCCATATCGGGGTCTCCTCCTCCTCCCCCACGACCCCAAATCCCCCTAATAGAGCCGACCCACAAGTCCTATAGGGTCCCATATTGGGGTCTCCCCCTCCCCTTCAATGCCCCCAATCCCCCCAATAGGGCCGACCCCAAATCCTATAGGGTCCCATATCGGGGTCTCCCCACCCTCCCCATAACGCCCCCAATCCCCCCAATAGGGCCGACCCCCAAATCCTATAGGGTCCCACATTGGGATCTCCCCCTCCTCCCCCATAACGCCCCCAATCCCCCTAATAGGGCCGACCCCAAATCCTATAGGGTCCCATATTGGGGTCTCCCCCCTCCCCCAACTGCCCCTAATAGGGCTGACCCCAAAAGTCCTATAGGGTCCCATAATGGGGTCTCCCTCCTCCCCCCAACTGCCCCTAATAGGGCCGACCCCAAATCCTATAGGGTCTCCCACACTGGGGTCTCCCCCCTCCCCCCATAATGCCCCCAATCCCCCCAATAGGGCCTGACCCCAAATCCTATAGGGTCCCATATCGGGGTCTCCCCACCCTCCCCCATAACGCCCCCAATCCCCCCAATAGGGCCGACCCCAATCCTATAGGGTCCCACATTGGGGTCTCCCCCTCCTCCCCCATAATGCCCCCAATCCCCTAATAGGGCCGACCCCAAATCCTATAGGGTCCCATATTGGGGTCTCCCCCCTCCCCTTCAATGACCCCACAAGTCCCTATAGGGTCCCATATCGGGGTCTCCCCCCCCCTCCCCCATAACGCCCCCAATCCCCCTAATAGGGCTGACCCCAAATCCTATAGGGTCCCATATCGGGGTCTCCCCCCCCTCCCCCATAACGCCCCCAATCCCCCCAATAGGGCCGACCCCACAAGTCCTATAGGGTCCCACATTGGGGTCTCACCTGCCACCACGGGCTCCCCGAATTTGTTCCCGTAGTCGCTGGCCCCATTGCTGGCCCCGATGGCGACTTCTATGGGGCGGGCGAAGGATTTGGGGTACGGCAGGGAGGCGTCCTCCCAGGGCAAGGGGTACCCTATAAAGGGGGGGTATGGGGGGGTTATGGGGTTGTGGGGTCCCAAAGGGATTGAGGGGGTCCCAAAGGGGTTTATGGGGTTACAAAGGGATTGAGGGGGTCCCAAAGGGATTTATAGGGTCCTAAAGGGGAGATGGGGGTCCTAAAGGGATTTATGGGGTCCCAAAGGGATTTATGGGGGTCCCAAGTGGAATTATGGGGTCCTAAAAGGATTTATAGGGTCCCAAAGGGATTTATGGGGTCCTAAAGGGATTGAGGGGGTCCTAAAGGGATTTGGGGTGGTCCTAAATGGATTCATGGGGTCCCAAAGGGATTTGGGGTGGTCCCAAAGGGATTTATGGGGTCTCAAAGGGATTTATGGGGTCCTAAAGGGTTTATGTGGTCCTAAAGGGATTTATGGGGTGCCAAAGGGATTTATGGGGTCCCAAAGGGAATTATGGGGTCCTAAAGGAATTTATGGGATTCCAAAGGGATTTATGGGGTCCTAAAAGGATTTAGGGGGACCCCATTTGGGTCATTTGGGGCGGGCGAAGGATTTGGGGTACGGCAGGGAGGCGTCCTCCCAGGGTAAGGGGTACCCTATAAAGGGGGGGTATGGGGGGGTTATGGGGTTGTGGGGTCCCAAAGGGATTGAAGGGGTCCTAAAGGGGTTTGTGGGGTTACAAAGGGATTTATGGGGTCCTAAAGGGATTTATGGGGTCCCAAAGGGATTTTGGGGTGGTCCTAAAGGGATTTATGGGGTCCTAAAGGGATTTATGGGATCCCAAAGGGATTTATGGGGTCCCAAAGGGATTGAGGGGGTCCCAAAGGGATTTATAGGGTCCTAAAGGGATTTATGGGGTTACAAAGGGATTTATGGGGTCCCAAAGGATTTATGGGGTGCTAAAGGGGTTTATGGGGTCCTAAAAGGAATTTATGGGGTCCTAAAGGGGTTTATGGGGTACTAAAGGGATTGAGGGGGTCCCAAAGGGATTTGGGGTGGTCCTAAATGGATTCATGGGGTCCTAAAAGGAATTTATGGGGTCCCAAAGGATTTATGGGGTTACAAAGGGATTATGGGGTCCTAAAGGAGTTTGTGGGTTGCTGTTATGGTGTAGCTATGGGGCAGCTGTGGGGCAACTATAGGGCTGCTATGGGGCAGCTGTGGGGCCGTTAATGGAGTTGCTATGGGGCAGCTATGGGGCAGCTATGGGGCAGCTATGGGGTGGCTATGGGGCGGCTATGGGGCAGCTATGGGGCAGCTATGGGGTGGCTATGGGGCGGTTATGGGGCAGCTATGGGCGCTCTGGGCGCTATGGTTGCTACGCGCGCTCCGGCCGCTGCGCGGCGCTATGGGCGCTATGGGCGCTATGGGCGCTATGGTCGCTATGGGGTGCTATGGTCGCTATGGCCGCTCTGGCCGCTATGGGGCGCTATGGGCGCTCTGGCCGCTCTGGCCGCTCTGGCTGCTACGCGCGCTCTGGCCGCTGTGCGGCGCTATGGCCGCTATGGGGCGCTATGTGCCGCTCCGTGCCGCTATGGGGCGCTATGTGCCGCTCCGTGCCGCTATGGGGCGCTATGTGCCGCTCCGTGTCGCTAGGGGGCGCTATGGGTCGCTATGGTCGCTATGGCCGCTATGGGGCGCTATGTGCCGCTCCGTGCCGCTATGGGGCGCTATGTGCCGCTCCGTGCGCTAGGGGGCGCTATGGGTCGCTATGGCCGCTATGGGCGCTATGGGACGCTATGTGCCGCTCCATGCCGCTAGGGGGCGCTATGGGGTGCTATGGCCGCTATGGGCGCTATGGGGCGCTATATGCTGCTCCGTGCCGCTATGGGCGCTATGGGGTGCTATGGTCGCTATGGGCGCTACGGGGCGCTATGTGCCGCTCCGTGCCGCTAGGGGGCGCTATGTGCCGCTCCGTGCCGCTATGGGGCGCTATGGGGCGCTATGGGGCGCTATGTGCCGCTCTGTGCCGCTATGGGGCGCTATGGGGCGCTATGTGCCGCTCCGTGTCGCTAGGGGGCGCTATGGGGTGCTATGGTCGCTATGGCCGCTATGGGGTGCTATGGTCGCTATGGGCGCTATGGGGCGCTATGTGCCGCTCCGTGCCGCTAGGGGGCGCTATGGGGTGCTATGGCCGCTATGGCCGCTATGGGGTGCTATGGTCGCTATGGGGCGCTATGTGCCGCTCCGTGCCGCTAGGGGGCGCTATGGGTCGCTATGGCCGCTATGGGCGCTATGGGGCACTATGTGCCACTCCATGCCGCTAGGGGGCGCTATGGGGTGCTATGGCCGCTATGGCCGCTATGGGGTGCTATGGTCGCTATGGGGCGCTATGGGGCGCTATGTACCGCTCCGTGCCGCTCCGTGCCGCTAGGGGGCGCTATGGGGTGCTATGGGCGCTATGGGGCGCTATGGGCGCTATGGGGCGCTATGTGCCGCTCCGTGCCGCTCCGTGCCGCTAGGGGGCGCTATGGGTCGCTATGGTCGCTATGGGCGCTATGGGGCGCTATGTGCCGCTCCGTGCCGCTCCGTGCCGCTAGGGGGCGCTATGGGTCGATATGGTCGCTATGGTCGCTATGGGGCGCTATGTGCCGCTCCGTGCCGCTCCGTGCCGCTAGGGGGTGCTATGGGTCGCTATGGTCGCTATGGGCGCTATGGGGCGCTATGTGCCGCTCCGTGCCGCTAGGGGGCGCTATGTGCCGCTCCGTGCCGCTAGGGGGCGCTATGGGTCGCTATGGTCGCTATGGGCGCTATGGGGCGCTATGTGCCGCTCCGTGCCGCTCCGTGCCGCTAGGGGGCGCTATGGGGTGCTATGGCCGCTATGGCCGCTATGGGGCGCTATGTGCCGCTCCGTGTCGCTATGGGGCGCTATGTGCCGCTCCGTGCCGCTCCGTGCCGCTAGGGGGCGCTACGTCTCACCGGGCAGCAGCAGGCAGCCAAAGCTGTACCCCGCCGTTGCCGCCATGACGGCGCCGCCGCGCCCCGCGCTCTGCACGTCCCGAATGCGGCCGCCGGTTCCCGTGGTGGCGCCGCTGAACGGAGCCACGGCTGCGGTAATGAGCGCTAATTAGCGAGCGCCTTCATTAACCACCGCCACCCCTTCATTAACGGCCGCCACCCCTTAATTACCGACCGCCACCCCTTAATTACTGACCGCCAACCCTTAATTACTGACCACCAACCCTTAATTACTGACCACCAACCCTCAGTTACTGACCGCCACCCCTTAATTACTGACTGCCACCCCTTAATTACTGACCGCCACCCCTTAATTACTGACTGCCACCCCTTAATTACTGACCACCAACCCTTAATTACTGACTGCCACCCCTTAATTACTGACCACCAACCCTTAATTACTGACCACCAACCCTTAATTACTGACTGCTACCCCTTAATTACTGACCACCAACCCTTAATTACTGACCACCAACCCTTAATTACTGACTGCCCACAAGCCCCCATTTACCACCCAAAGCCCCCCTGATTACCACCCAAAGCCCCCTAATTAGTGCCCAAAGTCCCCTAATTAGTGCCCAAAGTCCCCTAATTAGCACCCAGAGCCCCCTAATTAGCGCCCACAGGCCCCTAATCAGCCCCCACAGCCCCCTAATTAGCGCCCACCCCCTCCCATTTACCACTCAAAGCGCCCCTAATTACCACCCAACCCCACCTAATTAGCCCTCAACACCCTTAATTAGTCCCTTAATTAGTCCCTCCCTAATTAGTGTTCCCCTAATTAACGCCATCAACCCCCCAAGTAGTGCCACAAGCCCCCATTTACCACCCAAAGCCCCCCTCAATTAGCACCCAAACCCCCTCATTAGCGCCTAATCCCCCTAATTAGCACCTCCCTAATTAGTGACCCCCCTCATTAGCCTCCACAACCCCACATTCAGCCGCCATAACCCCCCTCCTTTACTGCCCAAAGCCCCCAATTAGCCCCCAAACCCCCCCAATTACCACCCAACCCCACCTAATTAGCCCTCAACACCCTTAATTAGTCCCTCCCTAATTAGTGCTCCCCCTAATTAACACCCTCAACCCCACAAGCAGTGCCCACAAGCCCCCATTTACCGCCCAAAGCCCCCCTGATTACCACCCAAAGCCCCCAATTAGCACCGAAACCCCCTCATTAGCGCCCAATCCCCCTAATTAGCACCTCCCTAATTAGTGCTCCCCCTAATTAGCCCTCAACACCCTTAATTAGTCCCTCCCTACTTAGTGCTCCCCCTAATTAACACCCTCAACCCCACAAGCAGCGCCCACCCCCTCCCATTTACCGCCCAAAGCCCCCCTGATTACCACCCAAAGCCCCCCTCAATTAGCACCCAAATCCCCTCCTTAGCACCCAATCCCCCTAATTACCCCCCCCCCCCCGCTAATGACCCGCCCTCATTAATTAGCGCCCTCCTTAATTACCGGTGGGGAAGTTGTGGGTCTCGGCGGTGAGCAGGACGTGCCGGGTGCTGCTGAGCTGCCGCAGGGCGCTGGGCCGCGTGGGGTCCGAGGGGAGCAGGCAGGGAACCGAGGAGCCGCGGATGGCGCTGGGGGCACCCATGGGTGGGGGGGGGTGAGAATCCATAGGGGGGCACCCATGGGTGGGGGGGTGAGAGTCCATAGGGGGGCACCCATGGGTGGGGGGGTGGGGGGATGAGACTGCATGTAGGGGCACCCATGGGGTGGGGGGGGAGGGGCAGCCATGGGTGGGGGGGGAACAAGACTCCATATAGGGGCACCCATGGGTGGGGGGGGGGATGAGACTGCATGTAGGGGCACCCATGGGTGGGGGGGGGGAGAGTGCATAGGGGGGGCACCCATGGGTGGGGGGGGGGATGAGACTGCATGTAGGGGCACCCATGGGTGGGGGGGGGAGAGTCCATAGGGGGGGCACCCATGGGTGGGGGGGGGAAGAGTCCATAGGGGGGCACCCATGGGTGGGGGGGGGAGAGTCCATAGGGGAGCACCCATGGGTGGGGGGGGTGAGACTGCATGTAGGGGCACCCATGGGTGGGGGGGGGAGAATCCATAGGGGGGCACCCATGGGTGGGGGGGGGATGAGACTGCATGTAGGGGCACCCATGGGTGGGGGGGGGAGAGTCCATAGGGGGGCACCCATGGGTGGGGGGGGAAGAGTCCATAGGGGGGCACCCATGGGTGGGGGGGGGAATGAGACTGCCATGTAGGGGCACCCATGGGTGGGGGGGGGAGAATCCATAGGGGGGCACCCATGGGTGGGGGGGGGATGAGACTGCATGTAGGGGCACCCATGGGTGGGGGGGGAGAGTCCATAGGGGGGCACCCATGGGTGGGGGGGGGAAGAGTCCATAGGGGGGCACCCATGGGTGGGGGGGGGAATGAGACTGCATGTAGGGGCACCCATGGGTGGGGGGGGGGAGAATCCATAGGGGGGGCACCCATGGGTGGGGGGGGAGAGTCCATAGGGGGGCACCCATGGGTGGGGGGGGGGAGAGTCCATAGGGCGGCACCCATGGGTGGGGGGAGGGAACGAGACTAAATATAGGGGCACCCATGGGTGGGGGGGGGATGAGAATCCATACGGGGGCACCCATGGGAGGGGGGGGGGGGGTCGAGACTCCATAGAGGAACAGCCATGGGTGGGGCGGGGGGGGGGGGAAACCCATAGGTGAGGAGGGAGGAGGGACACCTGGGGGGGGGGGTCATCAGGGCACCCATGGGTGGGGGCACACATAGACACCCTATAGGGGCTCCCATGGAGGAAATGACCCTCCAGCCACCCATAGGGCCACCCATGGGTGCCCTGACCCTCCAGCCACCCATAGGGCCACCCATGGGTGCCCTGACCCTCCAGCCACCCATAGGGCCACCCATGGGTGCCCTGAACCTCCAGCCACCCATAGGGCCACCCATGGGTGCCCTGACCCTCCAGCCACCCATAGGGCCACCCATGGGTGCCCTGACCCTCCAGCCACCCCATAGGGCCACCCATGGGTGCCCTGACCCTCCAGCCACCCCATAGGGCCACCCATGGGTGCCCTGACCCTCCAGCCACCTCATAGGGCCACCCATGGGTGCCCTGACCCTCCAGCCACCCATAGGGCCACCCATGGGTGCCCTGACCCTCCAGCCACCCATAGGGCCACCCATGGGTGCCCTGACTCTCCAGCCACCCCATAGGGCCACCCATGGGTGCCCTGACCCTCCAGCCACCCATAGGGCCACCCATGGGTGCCCTGACCCTCCAGCCACCCATAGCGCCACCCATGGGTGCCCTGACCCTCCAGCCACCCATAGCGCCACCCATGGGTGCCCTGACCCTCCAGCCACCCATAGCGCCACCCATGGGTGCCCTGACCCTCCAGCCACCCATAGGGCCACCCACGGGTGCCCTGACCCTCCAGCCACCCCATAGGGCCACCCATGGGTGCTGTGCCCCTGCAGCCACCCCATAGGGCCACCCATGGGTGCCCTGATCCTCCAGCCACCCATAGGGCCACCCATGGGTGCCGTGACCCTACAAGCACCCCATAGAGCCACTCATGCCTTTGTCGACCCTGCAGCCACCCCATAGAGGCACCCATGGGTGCCCTGACCCTCCAGCCACTCCATAGGGCCACCCATGGGTGCCCTGACCCTCCAGCCACCCCATAGGGCCACCCATGGGTGCCCTGACCCTCCAGCCACCCCATAGGGCCACCCATGGGTGCCGTGACCCTACAAGCACCCTATAGAGTCACTCATGCCTTTGTCGACCATGCAGCCACCCCATAGGGCCACCCATGGGTGCCCTGATCCTCCAGCCACCCATAGGGCCACCCATGGGTGCCCTGACCCTCCAGCCACCCCATAGGGCCACCCATGGGTGCCCTGACCCTCCAGCCACCCCATAGGGCCACCCATGGGTGCCGTGACCCTACAAGCACCCTATAGAGTCACTCATGCCTTTGTCGACCATGCAGCCACCCCATAGGGCCACCCATGGGTGCCCTGATCCTCCAGCCACCCATAGGGCCACCCATGGGTGCCGTTGCCCCTGCTGCCACCCCATAGGGCCACCCATGGGTGCCGTGCCCCTGCTGCCCCCCTTGGGCACCTGCTGTTGTCGCAGAACTTGATGACGTTGTTGGCGTTGCTGCAGCGCTGTGTTCCCATGATGCTCTCAAACAGGGACTGCGGCTCCTCCTGCCCATCCACCACCAGGCGGCCTTGAAGAACCAATGGCGGCTGTGCTCAGCTGCGCGGGGGGGGGGGACGGCGGGGTCAGTGGGGGCATTGGGGGCAATGGGGGCATTGGGGGCAATGGGGGCATTGGGGTCAATGGGGGCATTGGGGTCAGCGGGGGGCATTGGGGTCAATGCGGGCATTGGGGTCAATGGGGGCACTGGGGTCAGTGGGGGCATTGGGGTCAATGGGGGCATCGGGGACATGGGGGTCAATGGGGGCATTGGGGTTAATGGGGGCATTGGGGGTCAGTGGGGTCAATGGGGGCATTGGGGTCATTGGGGTCAATGGGGGCATTGGGGCCAATGGGGGCAATGGGGTCAATGGGGGCAATGGGGACAATGGGGGCAATGGGGTCAATGGGGGCAATAGGGACAATGGGGGCAATGGGGTCAATGGGGGCATTGGGGTCAATGGGGGCAGTGGGGGCAATGGGGGCATTGGGGTCAGTGGGGTCAATGGGGGCATTGGGGTCAATGGGGACATTGGGGTCATGGGGTCATGGGGTCATGGGGTCAATAGGGGGAATGGGGTCATTGGGATCCATGGGGTCACTGGGGTCACTGGGGTCTCTCATTAATTGCGGTCACCTCATTAATTGCGGTCAGTCATTAATTAATTGCGGTCAGTCCTTCGTTGGGGGCAGTGATTGGGGTCACTGATGGGGTCACAGGGGCCACTCATTAATTGGGGCCACTCATTGATTGGGGCCACTCATTAATTGGGGCCATTCATTAATTGGGGCCACTCGTTGATTGCGGCCATTCATTGATTGGGGCCACTCATTAATTGGGACCACTCATTGATTGCGGGCGCTAATTAACGAGGGCGCTAATTAAGGAGCTCCGACCTGTTGGACTGCGCGATATCAAAGCACTCCACGCAGGTCGGATTCCTGCCGGCGCTGCAGAACAGCCGGCTGTAGAACTGCACGTCCCAGGGGTCCAAGGCCAGGCCTGCGGGGAGCCGCCCCACTGCTGCCCCACTGCTGCCCCACTGCTGCCCCACAGCTGCCCCACTGCTGCCCCACTGCTGCCCCCACTGCTGCCCCATAGATGCCCCACAGCTGCCCCACAGCTGCCCATAACCCCACTGCTGCCCCACTGCCGCCCCACTGCTGCCCCACTGCTGCCCCATAACCACACAGCTGCCCCATAGATGCCCCACTGCTGCCCCATAACCACACAGCTGCCCCACTGCTGCCCCACTGCTGCCCCACTGCTGCCCCACTGCTGCCCCACTGCTGCCCCATAACCACACAGCTGCCCCATAGATGCCCCACTGCTGCCCCATAACCACACAGCTGCCCCACTGCTGCCCCACTGCTGCCCCATAGATGCCCCACTGCTGCCCCTCTGCTGCCCCACTGCTGCCCCATAGATGCCCCACTGCTGCCCCACAGCTGCCCCACTGCTGCCCCATAGATGCCCCACAGCTGCCCCATAACCACACAGCTGCCCCATAGATGCCCCACTGCTGCCCCATAACCACACAGCTGCCCCACTGCTGCCCCATAGATGCCCCACTGCCGCCCCACTGCTGCCCCAATGCTGCCCCATAACCACACAGCTGCCCCACTGCCGCCCCATAGCTGCCCCACTGCTGCCCCACTGTGCCCCACACTGCGCCCCACTGCCGCCCCATAGCTGCCCCACTGCTGCCTCACAGCCACCCCACTGCTGCCCCAATGCTGCCCCATAGCTGCCCCATAACCACACAGCCGCCCCACTGCCGCCCCACTGCTGCCCCATAGCTGCCCCATAACCACACAGCCACCCCACTGCCGCCCCACAGCCGCCCCATAGCTGCCCCATAACCACACAGCCGCCCCACTGCCGCCCCACTGCCGCCCCACTGCTGCCCCATAACCCCACAGTCGTCCCACAGCTGCCCCACTACTGCCCCATAGATGCCCCATAATCCTACAGCCACCCCACTGCCGCCCCATAACCCCACTGCTGCCCCACTGCCGCCCCATAACCCCACTGCTGCCCCACTGCTGCCCCACTGCCTCCCCACTGCCACCCCCACAGCAGCCCAATAACCCCAAAGCTGCCCCACTGCCGCCCCATATCCCCACAGCCACCCCACTGCCACCCCATAATCCCACTGCCGCCCCACTGCCGCCCCATAACCACCCCATAACCCCACAGCTGCCCCATAACCCCATAATCCCATACCCACCCCACAATTCCACAAGCCCATATCCCCCCCATAACCCCATATCCACCCTACACCCACCCCATAACCCCACAACCCCATATGGCCCCCCAACCCCACAACCCCATACCCACCCCATACCCACCCCACAACTCCATATCCACCCCATAACTCCATACCCACCCCATACCCACCCCACAACCCCATACCCACCCCATATCCCCCCCCCAAACTCCCAACCCCATATCCACCCCACATCCCCCCCATACCCACCCCATAAATCCATACCCACCCCATAACCCCATACCCACCCCACAACCCCATACCCACCCCATAACCCCATACCCCCCCCAGCCCCACACGCCCCCACCCATCTCCCTGTCCACCCACCCCACAACCCCATACCCACCCCATACCCACCCCATACCCACCCCATAACTCCATACTCCCCCCATACCCACCCCATATCCCCCCCATACCCACCCCATAACTCCATACCCACCCCATAACTCCATACCCACCCCATACCCCCCCCATACCCACCCCACAACCCCATACCCACCCCACAACCCCATACCCACCCCACATCCCCCCCATACCCACCCCATACCCACCCCATAACTCCATACCCACCCCATACCCACCCCACAACCCCATACCCACCCCATAACTCCATACCCACCCCATAACCCCATACCCCCCCCAGCCCCACACCCCCCCTACCCATCTCCCTGTCCGCCCACCCCACAACCCCATACCCACCCCATACCCACCCCATAACTCCATACCCACCCCATAACTCCATACCCACCCCATACCCACCCCATAACTCCATACCCACCCCATAACCCCATACCCCCCCCCAGCCCCACACCCCCCCCACCCATCTCCCTGTCCGCCTACCCCACAACCCCATACCCACCCCATAACTCCATACCCACCCCATAACTCCATACCCACCCCATAACCCCATACCCACCCCATAACTCCATACCCACCCCATACCCACCCCATAACTCCATATCCACCCCATAACTCCATACCCACCCCATACCCACCCCATAACCCCATACCCCCCCCCAGCCCCACACCCCCCCACCCATCTCCCTGTCCGCCTACCCCACAACCCCATACCCACCCCACAACCCCATACCCACCCCATAACTCCATACCCACCCCATAACTCCATACCCACCCCATAACCCCATACCCACCCCATACCCACCCCATAACTCCATATCCACCCCATAACTCCATACCCACCCCATACCCACCCCATAACCCCATACCCACCCCATAACTCCATACCCACCCCATAACTCCATACCCACCCCATAACCCCATACCCACCCCATACCCACCCCATAACTCCATATCCACCCCATAACTCCATACCCACCCCATACCCACCCCATAACCCCATACCCACCCCACAACCCCATACCCACCCCATAACCCCATACCCCCCCCCAGCCCCACACCCCCCCCTACCCATCTCCCTGTCCGCCCTCTCCAGCTCCCGGCTGCCGCCCCCCAGGACGTCGATGCAGGTTATGGGGCGCTGCTTTACGGGGACCCCGAAGGAGCGCAGCGCTGTGGGGTACGGCTGCTCCGTCATGGGGTCCCCCAGCACCCGCAGCAGCCGCCCCTCCTCCACCGCCGGGGGGGGACCCGAAAACTGGGGGAGGAAAAGAAGGGGGGGGGGGAGGGGGGGTCAATGCCACCGACCCCAAATGTTCCCCCTGCTGACCCCATAAAGCTCCGCTCACCCCAAAGGGCCCCATTGACCCCAATGGACCCCATTGACCCCAATGGCCCCCATGGATCCCATTGACCCCAATGGCCCCCAATGGCCCCATTGATCCCATTGACCCCAATGGCCCCCATTGATCCCATTGACCCCAATGGCCTCCAATGGCCCCATGGATCCCATTGACCCCGTTCATCCCAAAGGCCCCCATTGACCCCAATGGCCCCATGGATCCCATTGACCCCAATGGCCCCCAATGGCCCCAACAGACCCCAATGGCCCCGCTGACCCCAATGGCCCCATTGACCCCAATGGCCCCATTGATCCCACTGACCCCAATAGACCCCAAATGGCCCCCATTGATCCCATTGACCCCAATGGCCCCCAATGGCCCCGCTGACCCCAATGGCCCCATTGACCCCAATGGCCCCCATGGATCCCATTGACCCCAATGGCCCCCAATGGCCCCATGGATCCCATTGACCCCAAATGGCCCCATTGATCCCACTGACCCCAATGGCCCCCAATGGCCCCATTGATCCCATTGACCCCAATGGCCCCCAATGGCCCCATTGATCCCATTGACCCCAATGGCCCCGCTGACCCCAATGGCCCCATTGATCCCATTGACCCCAATAGATCCCAAACAGCCCCCATTGATCCCATTGACCCCAATAGACCCCAAACGGCCCCCATTGATCCCATTGACCCCAATAGACCCCAAATGGCCTCATGGATCCCATTGACCCCAATAGACCCCAAATGGCCCCCATTGACCCCAATGGCCCCCATGGATCCCATTGACCCCAATGGCCCCCAATGGCCCCATGGATCCCATTGACCCCAAATGGCCCCATTGATCCCACTGACCCCAATGGCCCCCAATGGCCCCATTGATCCCATTGACCCCAATGGCCCCCAATGACCCCATGGATCCCATTGACCCCAATGGCCCCCAATGACCCCATTGATCCCATTGACCCCAATGGCCCCGTTGATGCCAATGGCCCCCATGGACCCCAATAGACCCCAAATGGCCCCGTTGATCCCATTGACTCCAATGGCCCCATTGACCCCACTGACCCCATTGACCCCCATGTCCCCATTGACTCCCATGTCCCCACTGACCCCAATGTCCCCAATGCCCCCTATGTCCCTGCTGTCCCCCATGACCCCATTGACCCCCATCACCCCATTGACCCCCATGTCCCCACTGACCCCCATGTCCCCATTGACCCCCATGTCCCCACTGACCCCCATGTCCCCACTGACCCCCATGACCCCACTGACCCCCATGTCCCCACTGACCCCCATGACCCCACTGACCCCCATGTCCCCATTGACCCCCATCACCCCACTGACCCCCATGTCCCCACTGACCCCCATGTCCCCACTGACCCCCATGTCCCCATTGACGCCCATGACCCCATTGACGCCCATGTCCCCATTGACGCCCATGTCCCCATTGACGCCCATGTCCCCATTGACCCCACTGACCCCATTGACCCCCATGTCCCCATTGACGCCCATCACCCCACTGACCCCCATGTCCCCATTGACCCCCATGTCCCCATTGACGCCCATGTCCCCATTGACCCCAATGACCCCATTGACCCCCCATGTCCCCATTGACGCCCATGACCCCATTGACCCCCATGTCCCCATTGACGCCCATCACCCCACTGACCCCCATGTCCCCATTGACCCCCATGTCCCCACTGACCCCAATGTCCCCAATGGCCCCTATGTCCCTGCTGTCCCCCATCACCCCCATTGACCCCCATGACCCCACTGACCCCCATGTCCCCACTGACCCCCATGACCCCATTGACCCCCATGACCCTATTGACCCCAATGTCCCCATTGACCCCAATGCCCCCATTGACCCCCATGTCCCCACTGACCCCCATGTCCCCATTGACCCCCATGTCCCCAACGCCCCCATTGTCCCCCCCCCGTCCCCAAGCCGCCACCTCCATCAGCAGCCTCCTGGACAGCTCCACCCGTGAGATGCGGCGCAGGCCGGCAGCGTGGCACAGCGACACGGCGTTGGTGGAGGCGGGCGTCGAGAAGTTCAGCCTGCAGCACCCAGGGGGCCCCATAGCACCCATGGGACCCCATAGCACCCAGGGGACCCCATAGCACCCATGGGACCCCATAGCACCCATGGGACCCCAGTGAGCACCCATGGGACCCCATAGAACCCATAGGAACCCATAGCGCCCATGGGACCCCAGTGAGCACCCATAGGAACCCATAGCACCCATAGGAACCCATAGCACCCATGGGACCCCAGTGAGCACCCATAGGAACCCATAGCACCCATAGGAACCCATAGCGCCCATGGGACCCCAGTGAGCACCCATAGGAACCCATAGCACCCATAGGAACCCATAGCACCCATGGGACCCCATAGCACCCATAGGAACCCATAGCACCCATAGGAACCCATAGCGCCCATGGGACCCCAGTGAGCACCCATAGGAACCCATAGCACCCATAGGAACCCATAGCGCCCATGGGACCCCAGTGAGCACCCATAGGAACCCATAGCACCCATAGGAACCCATAGCACCCATGGGACCCCAGTGAGCACCCATAGGAACCCATAGCACCCATAGGAACCCATAGCGCCCATGGGACCCCAGTGAGCACCCATAGGAACCCATAGCACCCATAGGAACCCATAGCACCCATGGGACCCCAGTGAGCACCCATAGGAACCCAGTGAGCACCCATAGCACCCATGGGACCCCATAGCACCCATAGGAACCCATAGCACCCATGGGACCCCATAGCACCCATAGGACCCCAGTGAGCACCCATAGCACCCATGGGACCCCATAGCACCCATAGGAACCCATAGCGCCCATGGGACCCCCATAGCACCCATAGGACCCCAGTGAGTGCCCATAGCGCCCATGGGACTCCAATGAGCACCTATAGGAACCCATAGCACCCATGGGACCCCAATGAGCACCCATGGGACCCCATAGCACCCATGGGACCCCAATGAGCACCCATAGGACCCCATAGCACCCATGGGACCCCAGTGAGCACCCATAGGACCCCATAGCACCCATGGGACCCCAGTGAGCACCCATGGAACCCCATAGCACCCATGGGACCCCAGTGAGCACCCATGGGACCCCAGTGAGTGCCCATAGTGCCCTACGGAGCCCCCATGAGACCCATGGGACCCCACAGTGCCCTGTCACCCTCCCAAGACCCCCCAAAATCCCCCATAACCCCCCCCCAGGACCCCATAAGCCCCCAGGTCCCCCCCATAACCCCCCCATTGCCCCACAAGGACCCCCTGAAGACCCCCATAAGTCCCCCATTTCCCCCCCCCCGTGTCCCATAACCCCCCCCCGGACCCCAAAACCCCCAAACCCCCCCAGGACCCCCATAACCTCCCCATATCCCCCCCCTCCGTACCCCAGAACCCCCCCCAGTACCTCATAAGGACCCCCCCCAGCACCCCCAAAACCCTGATACCCCCCCAAGACCCCCATAATCCCCCCCAGACCCCCTGGCCCCCCCCAAGACCCCCAGAACCCCCCCAGGACCCCCATAACTTCCCCCAGGACCCCCATAAAGATCCCCCCAATACTCCCAAAACCCCATAACCCCCCCCCCAGGACCCCCATAATCCCCCCCCAAGATCCCCATAACCCCCCCAGGACCCCATAACCCCCCCATAGTCCCCCCCCCAGACCCCCCTACCCCCCCCCAGGACCCCTTGTTACCCCATAAGGACCCCCCTAAGACCCCCAGAACCCCCCCCAAAACTCCCATTACCCCCAGAACCCCCCCAGGACCCCCAGAACCCCCCCCAGTGCCCCATAAAGACCCCCCTAGGACCCCATAAAGACCCCCCTAGGACCCCATAACCCCCCCTTACGTCCCCCCAGACCCCCTTACCCCCCCCAGGACCCCCCATAACCCCCTCAGAGCCCCCTCGAAGACCCCCAAACCCCCCCAGGACCCCCATAACCCCCCCCAGTACCCCATAAAGAGCCCCCCCCAGGACCCCCAAAACCCCCCATAACCCCCCCAAGACCCCCAGAACCCCCCCAGTACCCCATAAAGACCCCCCTAGGACCCCATAACCCCCCCTCACGCCCCTCCCGGACCCCCTTACCCCCCCCCAGGACCCCCCAGAACCCCCCCAGAACCCCCCGTTACCCCATAAGGACCCCCCTAAGACCCCCAGAACCCCCCCAGGACCCCTCGAACCCCCCCCAGTACCCCATAAAGAGCCCCCCCCAGTACCCCCAAAACCCCCATACCCCCCCCAGGACCCCCATAACCCCCCATAGCCCCCCCCAGGATCTCATAACCCCCCCATAACCTCCCCCCAGACCCCCATAACCCCCCCAGAGCCCCCTCAAATACCCCCATAACCCCCCGTTACCCCATAAGGACCCCGTAAGACCCCCAGAACCCCCCCAGGACCCCCCATAACCCCCCCAGAGCCCCCTCAAAGACCCCCAGAACCCCCCCCAGAACCCCCCGTTACCCCATAAGGGCCGCCCTAAGACCCCCATAACCCCTCCAGGACCCCCATAACCCCCCCCAGTACCCCATAAAGAGCCCCCCCCAGGACCCCCAAAACCCCCATACCCCCCCCAAGACCCCCAGAACCCCCCCCAGGACCCCCATAACCCCCCATAGCCCCCCCCAGGATCTCATAACCCCCCCATAACCTCCCCCCAGACCCCCATAACCCCCCCAGACCCCCCTGTTACCCCATAAGGACCCCCCCAAGACCCCCAGAACCCCCCCAGGACCCCCCGTTACCCCATAAGGACCCCCCTAAGACCCCCAGAACCCCCCCAGGACCCCCATAACCCCCTCAGAGCCCCCTCGAAGATCCCCAGAACCCCCCCATAACCCCCCCGTTACCCCATAAGGACCCCCCTAAGACCCCCACAACCCCCCCAGGACCCCCATAGCCCCCCCCAGTACCCCATAAAGAGCCCCCCCCCAGTACCCCCAAAACCCCCATACCCCCCCCAGGACCCCCATAACCCCCCATAGCCCCCCCCAGGATCTCATAACCCCCCCATAACCTCCCCCCAGACCCCCATAACCCCCCCAGAGCCCCCCCAGGACCCCCCGTTACCCCATAAGGACCCCCCTAAGACCCCCCCCCGTCCCCCCCCCCCCATTTCCCCATACCTGGGCCCAATCTCCAGCAGCAGCTGATGGGGTTGGGGGCTCAGGAAGCTCTGGGGGGCCACGTCCCCCCCCCTCCTCAAAGGGGTCCCCAAAAAGCCAATGCAGGATCTTCGTCTCCTCGGGGCTGGGGGGGGCATCGCCTGCAGACCCCCAACGTTTCAGACCCCCCCGCCCCCCCTCACCCCCCCCCTCAAATTGTCCAGACCCCCCCCCCCATCCATCCCCACATCCAACAGACTCCCCATGACCCCCCCATTCCCCCCCATAGCCCCCCCCATGACTCCCCATAGCCCCCCAAGCCCCCCACGACCCCCCCATTCCACCCCATAGCCCCCCCCGACTCCCCATAGCCCCCCATGACCCCCCCATAGCCCCCCCCATGACTCTCCATAGCCCCCCAAGCCCCCCATAGTCACCCCCATAGCCCCCCCCCAACCCCCCCACGACTCCCCTACCCCCCCATTGCCCCCCATTCCCCCCAGAATCCCCCCCAATCCCCCCTGTAGCCCCCTCCCAACCCCCCCACGACCCCCCCAACCCCCCCATAGCCCCTCTCCCCCCCCCACAGCCCCCCACGACCCCCCCAACCCCCTTTCCCCCCCAAATCCCCCCCCGTACCCCCCATAGCCCCCCCACAGCCCCCCCCATTTCCCCCCCCCGTACCCCTCCATCACTCCCATAGCCCCCCTTCAACCCTCTCTCCCTCCCCATAGCCCCCCACGACCCCCCCAATCCCCCCCCTTAGCCCCCCCCCAACCCCCCATGGCCCCCCTACCCCCCCATAACCGCCCAACAGCCCCCCCCCAATTCCCCCCCTTGTACCCCCCATAGCCCCCCATAACCCTCCCACAGCCCCCCCCATATCCCCCCCCCCATACCCCCCCATAGCCCCCCCACAGCCCCCCCCCCAAATCCCCCCATGACCCCCCCTACCGCCCCATAGCCCCCCACGACCTCCCCCATTCCCCCCTTTAGCCCCCCCCCAAATCCCTCCCCATACCCCCCCTACCCCCCCATAACCCCCTCACAGCCCTCCCCCAATCCCCCCCTGTACCCCCCCTACCCCCCATAACCCCCCCCAAACCCCCCCCCGTACCCCCCCTACCCCCCCATAACCCCCCCACAGCCCCCCCCCCAATCCCCCCCCGTACCCCCCCTACCCCCTCATAACCCCCCCCAAATCCCTCCCCATACCCCCCCATAACCCCCCCCCACCCCCCCATAACCCCCCCACAGCCCCCCCCCAATCCCCCCCGTACCCCCCCTACCCCCCATAGCCCCCCCACAGCCCCCCCCCATATCCCCCCCCATACCCCCCCTACCCCCCATAGCCCCCCATAGCCCCCCACAGCCCCCCCCCAATTCCCCCCCCCATAGCCCCCCATAACCCCCCCCAAACCCCCCCCCGTACCCCCCCTACCCCCGCATAAACCCCCCCCACAGCCCCCCCCATATCCCCCCCCGTACCCCCCCCATCCCCCCATAACCCCCCCCAAATCCCCCCCCCATACCCCCCCCACAGCCCCCCCCCCAATCCCCCCCCGTACCCCCCCTACCCCCTCATAACCCCCCCAAATCCCTCCCCATACCCCCCCATAACCCCCCCACAGCCCCCCCCCCACCCCCCCATAACCCCCCCACAGCCCCCCCCCAATCCCCCCCGTACCCCCCCTACCCCCCCATAACCCCCCCACAGCCCCCCCCATATCCCCCCCCCATACCCCCCCTACCCCCCATAACCCCCCCACAGCCCCCCCCATTCCCCCCTCTTAGCCCCCCCCAACCCCCCATGGCCCCCCCTACCCCCCCCATAACCCTCCCAAATCGCCCCCCCAAATCCCCCCCCGTACCCCCCCATAGCCCCCCATAGCCGCCCAACAGCCACCCCCAATTCCCCCCCCCATAGCCCCCCATAACCCCCCCACAGCCCCCCCCCAATTCCCCCCCCCATCCCCCATAACCCCCCCACAGCCCCCCCCCAAATCCCTCCCCATAGCCCCCCATAACCCCCCCACAGCCCCCCCTCGTACCCTCCCATAGCCCCCCATAACCCCCCCCCATACCCCCCCCCACCCCCCCATAACCCCCCCCATAACCCCCCCACAGCCCCCTCCCAATTCCCCCCCCATCCCCCCCCCCAATTCCCCCCCCCCAACCCCCCATAGCCCCCCACAGCCCCCCCCATATCCCCCCCCCTACCCCCCCACTCCACGTTGTAGCACAGCTCCACGGTCAGCGCCTTCAGCCCAGGCGCCACGGCCTTCAGGGCCCTCAGGGGGGGTCGCCCCCCCAGCCCCCCCTCCATCAACCCCCCCCCGGCGCAGGGGGGGTCAGCGGCTTCTTCTTCTTCTTTCCCCCCCCCCCCGGATTTGGGGGGGTCGCTTTCATCCCCCTCCCATAATTTGGCGGGGGGCCCCGGCCTGACGTAGAAATGGAGGATCTGCATTTCTGGGGGGGGGGGGGAGAAAACATGAAGGACCCCCCCGACCCTTATGGACCCCCCATCAATACAGACCCCCCCCCAAAATATATCCTTCCTTTTCCCCCCCCCCCCAGGACCCCAATGACCCCCAATGACCCCCAATGACCCTTATGGACCCCCCCCATAAATATGGACCCCCCCCCAAAATATATCCTTCCTTTCCCCCCCCCCCCAGGACCCCAATGACCCCCAATGACCCCCAATGACCCCCCCATAAATATGGACCCCCCCCCAAAATATATCCTTCCTTTCCCCCCCCCAGGACCCCAATGACCCCCAATGACCCCCCCCCATAAATATGGACCCCCCCCAAAATATATCCTTCCTTTCCCCCCCCCCCCCAGGACCCCAATGACCCCCAATGACCCCCCCCCATAAATATGGACCCCCCCCCAAAATATATCCTTCCCTTCTCCCCCCCCCCCCCCCCAGGACCCCAATGACCCCCAATGACCCTTATGGACCCCCCCCATAAATATGGACCCCCCCCCAAAATATATCCTTCCCTTCTCCCCCCCCCCCCCCAGGACCCCAATGACCCCCAATGACCCTTATGGACCCCCCCCATAAATATGGACCCCCCCCAAAATATATCCTTCCTTTCCCCCCCCCCAGGACTCCAATGACCCCCAATGACCCCCTCCATAAATATGGACCCCCCCCCCAAATACAGGACCCCCAATTCCCCCCCCCCCCTCCAATAATCCCCACTGTTCCCCCCCCCCCCTCGACCCCAATAACCCTCAGGGACCCCTCCCATAAATATGGACCCCCCCCCAAAATATATCCTTCCCCCCCCAGGACCCGAATGACCCCCAATGACCCTTATGGACCCCCCCCATAAATATGGACCCCCTCCCAAAATATATCCTTCCTTTCCCCCCCCCCAAGGACCCCAATGATCCCCAATGACCCCCCCATAAATATGGACCCCCCCCCCAAAATATAGGACCCCCAATTCCCCCCCCCCTCCAAAAATCCCCACTGTTCCCCCCCCCCCCTCGACCCCAATGACCCTTATGGACCCCCCCCATAAATATGGACCCCCCCCCAAAATATATCCTTCCCTCCCCCCCCCCAGCACCCCAATGACCCCCAATGACCCCCCCCATAAATATGGACCCCCCCCAAAATAGAGGACCTCTAATTCCACCCCCCCCCCCCCAAATCTACCCTCAAAACCCCACTGTTCCCCCCCCCCCCCAAACCCCAATGACCCCCAATGACCCTTATGGACCCCCCCCCATAAATATGACCCCCCCCCCAACCCCCAATTCTTCCCCCCCCCCCCCAAAATCTACCCTCAAAATCCCACTGTTCCAAAACCCCCCAGACCCAAAACCCCCCAGACCCAATTGACCTCAATTGACCCCCCCAGACCCCCCCAGTCCCAAAACCCCCCCCAGACCCCATTGACCCCAACAGACCCCCCCGGGCCCCCCCAGACCCCATTGACCCCCCCCAAGTCCCACTCACCCCAAACCCCACTGATCCCATGGAGCCCCCAGACCCCATTAACCCCAACTGACCCCCCCTGCCCCCCCCAGACCCCATTGACCCCAATTGACCCCCCCAGACCCCCCCAGTCCCAAAACCCCCTCCAGACCCCCCAGACCCAATTGACCCCAACAGACCCCCCTGGGCCCCCCCAGCCCCCATTAACCCCAACTGACCCCCCCAGACCCCATTGACCCCCCCAGACCCAAATGCCCACTCACCTCCCAGACCCCCCACACCCCATTAACCCCAATGACCCCCCAGACCCCCCCAGTCCCAAAACCCCACTGATCCCCCAGACCCCATTGACCCCAACTGACCCCCCAGACCCCATTAATACCAATTGACCCCCCCAGATCCTCCCAGTCCCCCCAAAACCCCACTGACCCCCCAGACCCCACTGACCCCAACTGACCCCCCCAGACCCCATTGACCCCAATTGAGCCCCCCATGTCCCACTGACCCCCTCCCAGACACCATGGACCCCCCCAGACCCCATAGTCCCCCCATACTGACCCCCCCTGCCCCCCCAGACCCCATTGACCCCAACCGACCCCCCCTGCCCCCCATAGACCCCATTGACCCCAACTGACCCCCCCTGCCCTCCCCAGACCCCATTGACCCCCCCCCAGCCCCAAAATCCCATTGGCCGCATGGATCCCCCCCCCCCCAATTGACCCCATAGCCCCCCCGTCCCCCTCCCCCAAGACCCAAATCCCCACTCACCCCCCAGCCCCCCCCAGACCCCATTGACCCCCCCAGAGCCCCCAAGCCCCATTAACCCCAATTGACCCCCCAGACCCCCTCAGTCCCAAAACCCTCCACTGACCCCCCAGACCCCATTGACCCCAACTGACCCCCCAGACCCCATTAATACCAATTGACCCCCCCAGATCCTCCCAGTCCCCCCAAAACCCCACTGACCCCCCAGGCCCCACTGACCCCAACTGACCCCCCCAGACCCCATTGACCCCAATTGAGCCCCCCATGTCCCACTGACCCCCTCCCAGACACCATGGACCCCCCCAGACCCCACAGTCCCCCCATACTGACCCCTCCAGCCCCCCCAGACCCCATTGACCCCAACTGACCCCCCCTGCCCTCCCCAGACCCCATTGACCCCAACTGACCCCCCCCAGCCCCAAAATCCCATTGGCCGCATGGATCCCCCCCCCCCCCCCAATTGAGTCCATAGCCCCCCCGTCCCCCCCCCCCAGGACCCAAATCCCCACTCACCCCCCAGCCCCCCCCAGACCCAATTGACCCCCCCAGAGCCCCCAAGCCCCATTAACCCCAATTGACCCCCCAGACCCCCCCAGTCCCAAAACCCCCCACTGATCCCCCAGGCCCCATTGACTCCAACTGACCCCCCCTGCCCCCCCCCAGACCCCACTGACCCCCCACTGACCCCCCCAAGTCCCACTCACCCCAAACCCCACTGATCCCATGGAGCCCCCAGACCCCATTGACCCCCCAGCCCCAAAACCCCACTGACCCCCCAGACCCCATTGACCCCAACTGACCCCCCCAGACCCCATTGACCCCAATTGACCCCCCCCCAGTCCCCAAACCCCCCACTGACCCCCCAGACCCCCCCAGACCCAATTGACCCCAACTGACACCCCCCAAGTCCCACTGACCCCAAACCCCACTGATCCCATGGAGCCCCCAGACCCCATTGACCCCAATTGACCCCCCCAGTCTCAAAACCCCCCCCAGACCTCCCAGACCCAATTGACCCCAACAGACCCCCCTGGGCCCCCCCAGCCCCCATTGACCCCAATTGACCCCCCAGACCCCCCCAGTCCCAAAACCCCACTGACCCCCCAGGCCCCATTGACTCCAACTGACCCCCCCTGCCCCCCCCCAGACCCCACTGACCCCCCATTGACCCCCCCTAAGTCCCACTCACCCCAAACCCCACTGATCCCATGGAGCCCCCAGACCCCATTGACCCCCCAGCCCCAAAACCCCACTGACCCCCCAGACCCAATTGACCCCAACTGACCCCCCAGACCCCATTGACCCCAATTGACCCCCCCCAGTCCCCAAACCCCCCACTGACCCCCCAGACCCCCCCAGACCCAATTGACCCCAACTGACCCCCCCGGGGCCTCCCAGACCCCATTGACCACAACTGACCCCCCCCCCCAAGTCCCACTGACCCCAAACCCCACTGATCCCATGGAGCCCCCAGACCCCATTGACCCCAATTGACCCCCCCAGTCCCAACCCCCCCCCCCAGATCCCCCAGACCCAATTGAACCCAACAGACCCCCCCCGGGCCCCCCCAGACCCCACTGACCCCAATTGACACCCCCAGCCCCAAATCCCCACTGACCCCCCCCACCAGACCCCATTGACCTCAACTGACCCCCCCAGACCCCCAACCCCCCATTGACCCCCCAGACCCCCCCAGACCCCATTGACCCCAACTGACCCCCCCCCAAGTCCCACTCACCCCAAACCCCACTGATCCCATGGAGCCCCCAGACCCCATTGACCCGAACTGCCCCCCCCAGGCCCCCCCAGGCCCTATTGACCCCAATTGACCCCCCCAGACCCAATTGACTCCAACTGACCCCCCAGACCCCATTAACCCCAATTGACCCCCCCAGGCCCCCCCCAGCCAAAAACCCCACCGTCCCCACGGCCCCCCCCACGTGGATTCCTCCCTCCCTCCCTCCATCCCCCCCTTCTCCCCCCCCCCACGTTCTTACACGCCACCCCAAAGACCCCCATTGCCATTAAAGATGGGGGGGGATTGATTTGGGGGGGGGGGTCTCCCCGTGACGTCACGCCCCCCCCCCCCCCCCCCCCCGTACCGCTCCACGCGCTGCCGCCTCTGCGCTCAGCTCTGCGCGTGGCGGGAAACCATGCCGAGCCAGGGGCGGGGCTAAAGGCGAGGCCACGCCCTCTTCCGCGCTAAGCCACGCCCCCCTCCCTTAGGGTGCTGTTTAGGCCACGCCCACAAATGGGCGAGTCCAAAGGGCAGCAAAATGGGGGGGGAGGGGAAATAATCGATATTGGGGGGGGTGGAGTGGGGGGGGGGTCGCAGGATTGGGGGGGTGCCGATATGGGGGGGGGGGTGGAGTGGGGGGGGGGTCGCAGGATTGGGGGGGTGCCTATAAGGGGGGTGGGCATTTTTGGGGGTCCCTTATAAAGGCTGGTTCGGGGGGGGGGGGGGTCCCTATTTGGGGGGGAGCATTTGGGGGGGCTCCCATTTTGGGGTGCCGTGGGGGGGGGGTCTTCATTTTGGGTTTCCCCATTTGGGGGGGGTCCCATGCAAGGGGATTTGGGAAGGGTCTTCATTTTGGGGGTCCCAAATGGGGGGTGGTTGGGGGGGGGGGTTCCTCACTTGGGGGTGGGGAGGGTCCTCATTTTAGGGGGGGCAATTGGGGGTAAAAGGGGGGGGGTCCCGATTTGGGGGGGTCCCATATCAGGGTTTTTGGGGGGGTCTTCATTTTGGGGTCCCCATATGGGGGTGTTGTGGGGGGGGTCCTCATTTGGGGAGGTCCCCATTGGGGGGGGTCCAATACTGGGGGGGGTTTGGGGGGGGGGGTCTTCATTTTGGGGGTCCCATATGGGGGGTTCCCATGTGGGGTCGGGGGGCGGGGGGGGGGGGGGGGGGCTTTATTTTGGTGGTCTCAAATGGGGGGTGTTGTGTGGGGGGGGGGGGGTCCCCATTTTTGGGGGGTGACATGGGGGGGGGCCATATGAGGGGGGGTCCCCATATCCATCCCTATAGATGTGGAGGGGGGGGTCCCATATGGGGATGGGGACAGGGGTCACTTATGGGGGGGGGGCTTCGCATCTCACTTTAAGGGGGGGGTCCCGCATTGACGGGGGGTCCCCATATCCAACCCTATAGATGTGGGGGGGGGGTCCCACATGGGGAGGGGGGTCCATATGGGGGGGGGGGTCCCATAGAGCAGCCCCATATGAGGGTTTCCTTTTTGGGGGGGGGGTTGGGGGTCCGTATGGGGGTGGGTCGCAATGGGGTGGGGGCGTTCCCCTCCCAGAATCCCCTGCGCTGCCCTCCGCCCCCCCCATCCAAGGCCGTTTCGGGGTCGTTGACCCCAAAAGGGGGCGGTGGGGGGGGCGGGGAAGGGCGCGCGTGACGTCATCGGCCTTGAACCGCGACCCCCCCCAAAACCGGAAAGGGGCGGGGCTATGCAAATGAGCACCTCACTCCGGAGGGGGGGGAGGAAAGCTCCGCGCATGCGCTGCTTGGGCAGAGCGTACCGGGATGACCTGCGCATGCGCGACGGCGCCCAGATTTATGGGGCGGGGGGCTTTTGGGGTTTTGAGGGGGAAGAGGAATTTTCCTAGGGGCCGAGGCGCCCCCCATCCCTCTTATGGGCCGACCCCAAAGCCCTGACCCACATTTGTGGGGTTCCAACCTTGGGGGGTCCCACAGCCAATGGCAGGGGGTCTCCAATGCCCCCGACCCCCCAATTCCCCATCTGCGACCCCATAGCCTGATTGACCCCATAACCACAGTGACCCCATACCCACATGACCCCATACCCACATGACCCCATACCCACATGACCCCATACCCACCCGGACCCCATACCCACATGACCCCATACCCACCTGACCGCATACCCTCAATGACCCCATACCCACCCTGACCCCATACCCTCAATGACCCCATACCCACCCTGACCCCATACCCACAATGACCCCATACCCACATGACCCCATACCCACAGTGACCCCATACCCACAATGACCCCATACCCACAGTGACCCCATACCCACAGTGACCCCATACCCACCCTGACCCCATACCCACATGACCCCATACCCACATGACCCCATACCCACCCGGACCCCATACCCACAATGACCCCATACCCACATGACCCCATACCCACATGACCCCATACCCACATGACCCCATACCCACCTGACCGCATACCCACAGTGACCCCATACCCACAATGACCCCATACCCACAGTGACCCCATACCCACAGTGACCCCATACCCACCCTGACCCCATACCCACATGACCCCATACCCACATGACCCCATACCCACCCGGACCCCATACCCACAATGACCCCATACCCACATGACCCCATACCCACATGACCCCATACCCACATGACCCCATACCCACATGACCGCATACCCACAATGACCCCATACCCACATGACCCCATACCCACATGACCCCATACCCACCTGACCCCATACCCACAATGACCCCATACCCTCAATGACCCCATACCCACATGACCCCATACCCACATGACCCCATACCCACAGTGACCCCATACCCACATGACCCCATACCCACCTGACCCCATACCCACAATGACCCCATACCCTCAATGACCCCATACCCACATGACCCCATACCCACATGACCCCATACCCACAGTGACCCCATACCCACATGACCCCATACCCACCTGACCGCATACCCACAATGACCCCATACCCACATGACCCCATACCCACATGACCCCATACCCACAGTGACCCCATACCCACAATGACCCCATACCCACAATGACCCCATACCCACATGACCCCATACCCACAGTGACCCCATACCCACAATGACCCCATACCCACATGACCCCATACCCACAGTGACCCCATACCCACATGACCCCATACCCACATGACCCCATACCCACATGACCCCATACCCTCAATGACCCCATACCCACATGACCCCATACCCACATGACCCCATACCCACAGTGACCCCATACCCACATGACCCCATACCCACCTGACCCCATACCCACATGACCCCATACCCACATGACCCCATACCCACCTGACCCCATACCCACAGTGACCCCATACCCACATGACCCCATACCCACATGACCCCATACCCACAGTGACCCCATACCCACCTGACCCCATACCCACATGACCCCATACCCACATGACCCCATACCCACATGACCCCATACCCACATGACCCCATACCCTCAATGACCCCATACCCACATGACCCCATACCCACATGACCCCATACCCACATGACCCCATACCCACAGTGACCCCATACCCACATGACCCCATACCCACATGACCCCATACCCACATGACCCCATACCCACAGTGACCCCATACCCACATGACCCCATACCCTCAATGACCCCATACCCACATGACCCCATACCAACAATGACCCCATACCCTCAATGACCCCATACCCACATGACCCCATACCCTCAATGACCCCATACCCACAATGACCCCATACCCACATGACCCCATACCCTCAATGACCCCATAACCACATGACCCCATACCCACATGACCCCATACCCACAATGACCCCATACCCACAATGACCCCATACCCACATGACCCCATACCCACATGACCCCATACCCACAATGACCCCATACCCTCAATGACCCCATACCCTCATGACCCCATACCCACAATGACCCCATACCCACATGACCTCATACCCACATGACCCCATACCCACAATGACCCCATACCCACATGACCCCATACCCACATGACCCCATACCCACATGACCCCATACCCTCAATGACCCCATACCCACAATGACCCCATACCCACATGACCCCATACCCACATGACCCCATACCCACAATGACCCCATACCCACATGACCCCATACCCACCCTGACCCCATACCCACAATGACCCCATACCCACAATGACCCCATACCCACCGTGACCCCATACCCTCAATGACCCCATACCCACATGACCCCATACCCACATGACCCCATACCCTCAATGACCCCATACCCACATGACCCCATACCCTCAATGACCCCATACCCACAATGACCCCATACCCACCCTGACCCCATACCCACAATGACCCCATACCCACCTGACCCCATACCCACAGTGACCCCATACCCACCTGACCCATACCCACATGACCCCATACCCACATGACCCCATACCCACAGTGACCCCATACCCACATGACCCCATACCCACATGACCCCATACCCACATGACCCCATACCCTCAATGACCCCATACCCACATGACCCCATACCCTCAATGACCCCATACCCACATGACCCCATACCCACAGTGACCCCATACCCACATGACCCCATACCCACCTGACCGCATACCCACAATGACCCCATACCCACATGACCCCATACCCACATGACCCCATACCCACAGTGACCCCATACCCACAATGACCCCATACCCACAATGACCCCATACCCACATGACCCCATACCCACAGTGACCCCATACCCACAATGACCCCATACCCACATGACCCCATACCCACAGTGACCCCATACCCACAATGACCCCATACCCACAATGACCCCATACCCACATGACCCCATACCCTCAATGACCCCATACCCACAATGACCCCATACCCACATGACCCCATACCCACATGACCCCATACCCTCAATGACCCCATACCCACATGACCCCATACCCACATGACCCCATACCCACAGTGACCCCATACCCACATGACCCCATACCCACATGACCCCATACCCACAGTGACCCCATACCCACATGACCCCATACCCACATGACCCCATACCCACAGTGACCCCATACCCACCTGACCCCATACCCACATGACCCCATACCCACATGACCCCATACCCACAGTGACCCCATACCCACATGACCCCATACCCACATGACCCCATACCCACATGACCCCATACCCTCAATGACCCCATACCCACATGACCCCATACCCACATGACCCCATACCCACATGACCCCATACCCACAGTGACCCCATACCCACATGACCCCATACCCACATGACCCCATACCCACATGACCCCATACCCACAGTGACCCCATACCCACATGACCCCATACCCTCAATGACCCCATACCCACATGACCCCATACCCAACAATGACCCCATACCCTCAATGACCCCATACCCACATGACCCCATACCCTCAATGACCCCATACCCACAATGACCCCATACCCTCAATGACCCCATAACCACATGACCCCATACCCACATGACCCCATACCCACATGACCCCATACCCACAATGACCCCATACCCACATGACCCCATACCCACATGACCCCATACCCTCAATGACCCCATACCCACATGACCCCATACCCACAATGACCCCATACCCTCAATGACCCCATACCCACATGACCCCATACCCACATGACCTCATACCCACATGACCCCATACCCACATGACCCCATACCCACATGACCCCATACCCACAATGACCCCATACCCTCAATGACCCCATACCCACATGACCTCATACCCACATGACCCCATACCCACAATGACCCCATACCCACATGACCCCATACCCACATGACCCCATACCCACATGACCCCATACCCACATGACCCCATACCCTCAATGACCCCATACCCACAATGACCCCATACCCACATGACCCCATACCCACATGACCCCATACCCACAATGACCCCATACCCACATGACCCCATACCCACCCTGACCCCATACCCACAATGACCCCATACCCACAATGACCCCATACCCACCGTGACCCCATACCCTCAATGACCCCATACCCACATGACCCCATACCCACATGACCCCATACCCTCAATGACCCCATACCCACATGACCCCATACCCTCAATGACCCCATACCCACAATGACCCCATACCCACCCTGACCCCATACCCACCCTGACCCCATACCCACCTGACCCCATACCCACATGACCCCATACCCACAATGACCCCATACCCACATGACCCCATACCCACATGACCCCATACCCACATGACCCCATACCCTCAATGACCCCATACCCACATGACCCCATACCAACAATGACCCCATACCCTCAATGACCCCATACCCACATGACCCCATAACCCTCAATGACCCCATACCCTCAATGACCCCATACCCACATGACCCCATACCCTCAATGACCCCATACCCACATGACCCCATACCCTCAATGACCCCATACCCACATGACCCCATACCCTCAATGACCCCATACCCACATGACCCCATACCCACATGACCCCATACCCTCAATGACCCCATACCCACAATGACCCCATACCCTCAATGACCCCATACCCACATGACCCCATACCCTCAATGACCCCATACCCTCAATGACCCCATACCCACATGACCCCATACCCACATGACCCCATACCCTCAATGACCCCATACCCACATGACCCCATACCCACAATGACCCCATACCCTCAATGACCCCATACCCTCAATGACCCCATACCCTCAATGACCCCATACCCACAATGACCCCATACCCACATGACCCCATACCCTCAATGACCCCATACCCACATGACCCCATACCCACATGACCCCATACCCTCAATGACCCCATACCCTCAATGACCCCATACCCACAATGACCCCATACCCACATGACCTCATACCCACAAGACCCCATACCCTCAATGACCCCATACCCACATGACCTCATACCCACAAGACCCCATACCCTCAATGACCCCATAACCACATGACCCCATACCCTCAATGACCCCATACCCACAAGACCCCATACCCACATGACCCCATACCCACATGACCCCATACCCACAATGACCCCATACCCACATGACCTCATACCCACAAGACCCCATACCCACATGACCCCATACCCACATGACCCCATACCCACATGACCCCATACCCACAATGACCCCATACCCACATGACCTCATACCCACAAGACCCCATACCCACAATGACCCCATACCCACATGACCTCATACCCACAAGACCCCATACCCACAATGACCCCATACCCACATGACCTCATACCCACAAGACCCCATACCCACAATGACCCCATACCCACATGACCTCATACCCACAAGACCCCATACCCTCAATGACCCCATAACCACATGACCCCATACCCTCAATGACCCCATACCCACAAGACCCCATACCCACATGACCCCATACCCACATGACCCCATACCCACATGACCCCATACCCACATGACCCCATACCCGCATGACCCCATACCCTCAATGACCCCATACCCACATGACCCCATACCCACATGACCCCATACCCACAGTGACCCCATACCCACATGACCCCATAACCCTCAATGACCCCACGGCCGATTTGGGGTTGGCACCTCCTTTATTGCACAGCTCAGTGGGGACAGCAGTGGGGTTTGGGGTCACCCCAAGAAGAAATATGGGGTGGGATTGGGGTCACCCCCAAGAAATATGGGATGGTGAGGTTTGGGGTCACCCCAAAGAGGAGAAGGATGGGCTGAGGGCTTTTGGGGTCACCTGGGGGGATTTGGGGCATCCTAAGGGGGAGCAGAACAGGGTGTGGAGGTTTGGGGTCACCCCAAAGAGGAGAAGGAGGGGATGAGGGTTTTGGGGTCACTTATGGGGCTTGGGGACATCCTAAGGGGGACCATAATGGGGTGGAGAGCTTTGGGGTCACCCCAAGAAGAAATATGGGATGGGATTGGGGTCATCCCAAGGAATTTGGGGTGGAGAGGTTTGGGGTCACCTGGGATCTTAAGGACATCCTAAGGGAGGCCATAATGGGGTGGAGAGCTTTGGGGTCACCCAAGAAGGAGGAGATGAGGATTTTGGGGTCACCTGAGGGGTTTGGGGGCATCCTAAGGGGGAGCAGAACAGGGTGCAAAGGTTTGGGGTCACCCCATGAAGAAATATGGGGTGGGATTGGGGTCACCCCAAGAAATATGGGATGAGGAGTTTGGGGTCATCCTATGATGGATGGAATGAGGATTTTGGGGTCACCTGGGGGGCTTTGGGGCATCCTAAGGGGGAGCAGAACAGGATGGAGAGGTTTGGGGTCACCCCAAAGAGGAGTAGGAGGGGATGAGGGTTTTGGGGTCACTTATGGGGCTTGGGGACATCCTAAGGGGGACCATAATGGGGTGGAGAGATTTGGGGTCACCCCAAGAAGGAGGAGATGAGGATTTTGGGGTCACCTGGGGGGCTTTGAGGGCATCCTAAGGGGCAGCAGAACAGGGTGCAGAGGTTTGGGGTCACCTCAAGAAGAAATATGGGGTGGGATTGGGGTCACCCCAAGAAATATGGGATGAGGAGTTTGGGGTCACCTGGGATCTTAAGGACATCGGATGGGAGGCCATAATGGGGTGGAGAGATTTGGGGTCACCCCAAAGAGGAGAAGGAGGGGATGAGGGTTTTGGGGTCACTTATGGGGCTTGGGGACATCTGAAGGGGGACCATAATGGGATGGAGAGGTTTGGGGTCACCCCAAGAAGAAATATGGGATGGGATTGGGGTCACCCCCAAGAAATATGGGGTGAGGAGTTTGGGGTCATCCTAAGAAGGATGGAATGAGGATTTTGGGGTCACCTGGGGTCTTGGGGACATCTGAAGGGAGGCCATAATGGGATGGAGAGATTTGGGGTCACCCCAGGAAGAAATATGGGATGGGATTGGGGTCATCCCAAGGAATATGGGGTGGAGAGGTTTGGGGTCACCTGGGATCTTAAGGACATCCTAAGGGGGACCATAATGGGGTGGAGAGATTTGGGGTCACCCCAAGAAGGAGGAGATGAGGATTTTGGGGTCACCTGTGGGGTTTTGAGGGCATCGTAAGGGGGAGCAGAACAGGGTGGAGAGATTTGGGGTCACCCCATGAAGAAATATGGGATGGGATTGGGGTCATCCCAAGGAATATGGGATGAGGAGTTTGGGGTCATCCTAAGAAGGATGGAATGAGGATTTTGGGGCCACCTGGGGGGCTTGGGGACATCCTAAGGGAGGCCATAATGGGATGGAGAGGTTTGGGGCCACCCCAAGAAGAAATATGGGGTGGGATTGGGGTCATCCTAAGAAATATGGGATGAGGAGTTTGGGGTCATCCTAAGAAGGATGGAATGAGGATTTTGGGGTCACCTGGAGGCTTTGGGGACATCTGAAGGGAGGCCATAATGGGGTGGAGAGATTTGGGGTCACCCCAAAGAGGAGAAGGAGGGGATGAGGGCTTTTGGGGTCACTTATGGGGCTTGGGGACATCCTAAGGGGGACCATAATGGGGTGGAGAGGTTTGGGGTCACCCCAAGAAGAAATATGGGATGGGATTGGGGTCATCCCAAGAAATATGGGATGAGGAGTTTGGGGTCACCTGGGATCTTAAGGACATCTGAAGGGAGGCCATAATGGGATGGAGAGATTTGGGGTCACCCAAGAAGGAGGAGATGAGGATTTTGGGGGCACCTGGGGGGCTTTGAGGGCATCCTAAGGGGCAGCAGAACAGGGTGCAAAGGTTTGGGGTTTTTGGGGTCGCCGGGGGATTCGGGGTGGCTTCAGGTGGAGATGCTGTTCTCGACGTTGCTGGGGTCGAGGTAGGGGTAGGGCAGCGGCAGCGCGGCGTTGCGCCGCCGGATGCGCCGGGAGATGCGCTGCAGGCGGCGGCGGAACTGCAGCATCAGGCGGCGCGGGGCGGCCTCTGTGAAGTGCTGCTCCGGGTAACAGCCCAGCGGGCGCTGGGGGGAAAGGGGGGCAGGGGGATCAGGGGGGACAGGGGGGTCCCTGGGGGGAGGTTGGGGTCCCTGGGGGTCATTGGGGGTCCTATGGGGTCCCTTTGGTCCCTTGGGGTCAGGGGGGTCCCTTGGAGAAGGCTGGGGTCCCTTGGAGTCAGGGGAGTCCCTGGGGGGAGGTTGGGGGTCCCTTGGGGGTCCCTGGGGGTCATTGGGGGCCCTTGGGGTCCCTTGGGGTCAGGGGGGAAGGTTGGGGTCAGGGGGGTCCCTGGGGGGAGGTTGGGGTCCCTGGGGGTCATTGGAGAAGGCTGGGGTCCCTGGGGGTCAGGGGGGTCCCTTGGGGTCCCTTGGGGAAGATTGGGGTCCCTGGGGGTCCTTTGGGGTCATTGGGGGTCCCTTGGGGTCATGGGGGTCCCTTGGGGTCCCTTGGGTCAGGGGGCGGCCTCTGTGAAGTGCTGCTCCGGGTAACAGCCCAGCGGGCGCTGGGGGGAAAGGGGGGTCATGGGGGGGCAGGGGGGGGACAGGGGGGAGGTTGGGGTCCCTTGGGGTCCCCTGGGGGAGGTTGGGGTCAGGGGGGTCCCTTGGGGGAGGTTGGGGTCAGGGGGGTCCCTTGGGGGAGGTTGGGGTCCCTGGGGGTCATTGGGGGTCCTATGGGGTCCCTTGGGGTCAGGGGGGAAGGTTGGGGTCAGTGGGGTCCCTTGGGGGAGGTTGGGGTCCCTTGGAGTCATGGGGGTCCCTGGAGGTCCTTGGAGAAGGTTGGGGTCCCTTGGGGTCCTTTGGGGGAGGTTGGGGTCCCTTGGGGTCATGGGGGTCCCTTGGGGAAAGGGGGTCACAGAGGGGCGGGGAGGGACAGGGGAGTCCCTGGGGGGAGGTTGGGGTCCCTGGGGGTCATTGGGGTCCTATGGGGTCCCTTGGGGTCAGGGGGGAAGGTTGGGGTCAGTGGGGTCCCTTGGGGGAGGTTGGGGTCCCTTGGGGTCAGGGGGGTCCCTGGGGGTCCTTGGAGAATGTTGGGGTCCCTTGGGGTCCTTTGGGGTCCCTTGGGGGAGGTTGGGGTCGGGGGGAGCCCTGGGGGTCTCTTGGGGGAGGTTGGGGTCCCTTGGGGTCGGGGGGCGGCCTCTGTGAAGTGCTGCTCCGGGTAACAGCCCAGTGGGTGCTGGGGGGGAAATGGGGGCAGGGGGATCAGGGGGGGGACAGGGGGGTCCCTGGGGGAAGGTTGGGGGTCCCTTGGGGTCAGGGGGGTCCCTTGGGGAAAGGGGGTCACGGGGGGGGGGTGGGACAGGGGGGTCCCTGGGGGGAGGTTGGGGTCCCTGGGGGTCATTGGGGGTCCTATGGGGTCCCTTGGGGTCAGGGAGGAAGGTTGGGGTCAGCGGGGTCCCTGGGGGAATGTTGGGGGTCCCTGGGGGTCCCTGGGGGGAGGTTGGGGGTCCCTTGGGGTCAGGGGGGTCCCTTGGGGTCCCTTGGGGAAGGTCGGGGTCCCTTGGGGCCTATTGGGGCCTATTGGGGTCAGAGGGGAACCCTGGGGGTCCCTTGAGGTCATGGGGGTCCCTTGGGGTCCCTTGGGGAATGTTGGGGTCCCTGGGGATCATGGGGGTCCCTGGGGTCAGGGGGGAAGGTTGGGGTCAGTGGGGTCCCTTGGGGGAGGTTGGGGTCCCTTGGAGTCATGGGGGTCCCTGGGGGTCCTTGGAGAAGGCTGGGGTCCCTTGGGGTCCCTTGGGGGAGGTTGGGGTCTCTGGGGGTCCCCTGGGGTCCCTTGGGGTCAGGGGCCAAGGTTGAGGTCATTGGGGTCACTTGGGGAAGGCTGGAGTCCCTTGGGGTCATGGGGGTCTCTTGGGGTCCCTTGGGGTCAGGGGGGAAGGTTGGGGTCCCTTGGGGTCCCTGGGGGAAGGTTGGGGGTCCCTGGGGTCCCTGGGGGAAGGTTGGGGGTCCCTGGGGTCCCTGGGGGGAGGCTCACCCTCTCTCCGACCTCGTAGCTGACGACGCTGAGCAGCGCCAGCAGCGCCCCGGTGGCTTTGGGGGACGGCAGAGTGGCCAAAAAAGTGTCGGCCGTCACCGGGTCCTCGGGGCCGGGGGGCGGCAGCCGAAGGGTCCCGGGGGTGTTGGGCATCCAGGCTGCGAAGTCGTACTGAGGGGAGGGGGGCCGTGGCTACCAGAGGGCCCCTGGTGGCTACCAAAGGGCTCCTTGTGCCTACCAAAGGGCCCCCTGTGGCTACCAAAGGGCTCCTTGTGGCTACCAAAGGGCCCCTGGTGGCTACCAAAGGGCTCCTTGTGGCTACCAAAGGCTGCTGTGGCTACCAAAGGGCCCCCGGTGGCTACCAAAGGGCTCCTTGTGGCTACCAAAGGGCCCCCGGTGGCTACCAAAGGGCTCCTTGTGGCTACCAAAGGGCCCCTGGTGGCTACCAAAGGGCTCCTTGTGGCTACCAAAGGGCCCCTGGTGGCTACCAAAGGGCTCCTTGTGGCTACCAAAGGGCTCCTTGTGGCTACCAAAGGCTGCTGTGGCTACCAAAGGGCCCCTGGTGGCTACCAAAGGGCTCCTTGTGGCTACCAAAGGGCTCCTTGTGGCTACCAAAGGCTGCTGTGGCTACCAAAGGGCCCCTGGTGGCTACCAAAGGGCTCCTTGTGGCTACCAGAGGGCGCTGTGGCTACCAAAGGCTGCTGTGGCTACCAGAGGGCCCCTGGTGGCTACCAAAGGCTGCTGTGGCTACCAGAGGGCCCCTGGTGGCTACAAAGGCTGCTGTGGCTACCAAAGGGCCCCTGGTGGCTACCAAAGGGCCCCTGGTGGCTACCAAAGGGCTCCTTGTTGCTACCAAAGGGCCCCTGGTGGCTACCAAAGGCTGCTGTGGCTACCAAAGGGCTCCTTGTGGCTACCAAAGGGCCCCTGGTGGCTACCAAAGGCTGCTGTGGCTACCAAAGGGCCCCTGGTGGCTACCAAAGGGCTCCTTGTTGCTACCAAAGGGCCCCTGGTGGCTACCAAAGGGCCCCTGGTGGCTACCAAAGGCTGCTGTGGCTACCAAGAGCCCCTTTGGGGCCACCATCTGTTCTTTGTTCTTCCTCCCAGCCGTTCCACGAGACCCCATGGCCACCCCAAAAGCCCCATGGCCACCAATGGCCCCTCCATGGACATCCAAGAGCCCCACAGCCACCCCACAATCCCCACAGCCACCTTACGAACCCCATGGCAACCCCAAAAGCCCCATGGCCACCCCATGAACCCCATGGCCAACCCATGAGCCCCATTGATACCTGTGGCCCCTCCATGGCCACCCAAGAGCCCCATGGCCACCCCATGAACCCCACGGCCATCCCAAAAGCCCCATGGCCACCAATGGCTCCTTCATGGCCACCCAAGAGCCCTATGGCCACTCTAGAAGCCCCACGGCCACCCTATAAACCCCACGGCCACCCCAAAAACCCTACGGACACCCCAAGAGCCCCAAGGCCACCCCATGAACCTCATGGCCACCCCATGAACCCCACAGCCACTCCAAAAGCCCCATGGCCACCAATGACCCCTCCATGGCCACCCATGAGCCCCATGGACACCCCAAGAGCCCCACGGCCACCCCATGAACCCCACAACCACCCCATGAGCCCCACAGCCACCTCAAGAGCCCCACAGCTACCAATGGCCCCTCCATGGCCACCCAAGAGCCCTATGGCCTCCCCATGAACCCCACAGCCACCCCATGAACTCCACTGCCACCCTATGAGCCCCATGGCCACCCAAGAGCCCCAAGGCCACCCCAAAAAGTCCCACAGTCACCCCATGAGCCCCATGGCCACCAATGGCTCCTCCATGGCCACCCAAGAGCCCTATGGCCTCCCCATGAACCCCACAGCCACCCCATGAACCCCACGGCCACCCCAAAAACCCTACGGCCACCCCAAGAGCCCCAAGGCCACCCCAAGAGTCCCACTGCCACCCCATGAACTCCACTGCCACCCTATGAGCCCCATGGCCACCCAAGAGCCCTGTGGCCACCCCAAGAACCCTATGGCCACCAATGGCCCCTCCATGGCCACCCCAAGAGCCCCAAGGCCACCCCATGAACCCCACAACCACCCCATGAGCCCCAAGGCCACCCCAAGAGTCCCACTGCCACCCCATGAGCCCCACAGTCACTCCAAAAGCCCCATGGCCACCAATGGCCCCTCCATGGCCACCCAAGAGCCCTATGGCCACTCTAGAAGCCCCACGGCCACCCCATGAACTCCACTGCCACCCCATGAGCCCCATGGCCACCCCATGAACCCCATGGCCAACCCATGAGCCCCATGGCCACCCAAGAGCCCCAAGGCCACCCCAAGAACCCCATGGCCACCAATGGCCCCTCCATGCCACCCAAGAGCCCTATGGCCACTCTAGA
>NW_026294698.1:0-10000 GCF_026119805.1 Tympanuchus pallidicinctus | reverse complement strand
TCATCATCATCATCGTCACCATCGTTATCCTGACCTTAACCATCATCATCATCATCACCATCATCATCATCATCATCATCATCACCATCGTGATCCTGACCTTAACCACGGCCAAACTGTCACCATCATCAGCATCACCATCATTATCATCGTTATCCTGACCTTAACCATCACCATCATCATAATCCTGACCTTAACCACAGCCAAACCATCACCAGCATCATCATCATCATCATCATCATCATCGTTATCCTGACCTTAGCCATCACCATCATCACCATCATCGTTATCGTGACCTTAACCATCACCATCACCATCATCACCATCACCATCATCACCATCATCGTTATCCTGACCTTTACTATCACCATCATCGTCATCATCGTCATCATCATCGTCATCACCATCATCATTATCCTGACCTTAACCATCACCATGACCGTGACCACGACCAGAACCATCAGCACAACCATCACCATCCCCATAACCATGATGATCACCATCACCATGACCACGACTGTAACCATAACCATCACCATCACCATCCCCATCACCATCACCATCCCCATAACCATCACCATCACCATCCCCATAACCATAACCATCACCATCCCCATAACCATCAGCATAACCATAACCATCCCCATAACCATGATGATCACCATGACCATGACCGTGACTGTAACCATAAACATAACCATAACCATCACCATCACCATCCCCATAACCATAACCACGATGATCACCACAACCATGACCATGACCATCAGCATAACCATCCCCATCCCCATCCCCATGACCATCCCCATAACCATGACCATGACTGTAACCATAATCCTGACCATGACCATGACCATAACCATGATCATGACCACAACCACAACCATCACCATAACCATGACCATGACCATAACCATGACCATAACCATGATCATGACCACAACCGTAACCATAATATTCCCCATCCCCATGACCATAACCGTAACCATAACCATGACTATAACCATGACTGTGATCACAACTGTAACCATGACCATGACCATCCCCATTCCCATCACCATCCCCATAACCATCACCATAACCATAACCATAACCATAACCATAACCATAACCATAACCATGACCACGACTGTAACCATAATCATCCCCATGACCATCCCCATAACCATAACCATCACCATAACCATAACCATGACCATAACCATCACCATAACCATGACCATCATCATAACCATGACCTTCACCATAACCATGACCATCCCCATAACCATCACCATCCCCATAACCATGACCATAACCATGACCATGACCACGACTGTAACCATAATCATCCCCATCCCCATCCCCATAACCATAACCATAACCATAACCATAACCATAACCATCACCATCACCATCACCATCACCATAACCACGACCATCACCACAACCAACACCCCCCCCCCCCCCCAAATCCCACCCCATACCGGACTTCTCGTTGCCCAGCACCCCATAGATGAAGATCTCCCCAACCCACTGCTGCAGTTCGGGGTCGTCGGCCACGTCAGCATCCGTGGGGTAATAAAGGGCCACGATGCCCTCCACGAAGCTGTGGGGACAGCAGTGGGGTGTGGGGACATCAATGGGGTGTGGGGACAGGGATGGGATATGGGGACATCAGTTGGATATGGGGACATCAGTGGGGTGTGGGGACAGGGATGGGATATGGGGACATCAGAGGGATATGGGGACATCAGTGAGGTGTGGGGACATCAGTGGGGTGTGGGGACAGCAGTGGGGTGTGGGGACAGGGATGGGATATGGGGACATCAGTGGGGAATGGGGACATCAGTGGGGTGTGGGGACAGCAGTGGGGTGTGGGGACAGGGATGGGAAATGGGGACATCAGTGGGGTGTGGGGACAATGATGGGATATGGGGACATCAGTGGGGTGTGGGGACAATGATGGGATATGGGGACATCAGTGGGGTGTGGGGACAATGATGGGATATGGGGACATCAGTGGGGTGTGGGGACATCAGTGGGGTGTGGGGACAATGATGGGATATGGGGACATCAGTGGGATATGGGGACAACAGTGGGGTGTGGGGACATCAGTGGGGTATGGGGACAATGATGGGATATGGGGACATCAGTGGGATATGGGGACATCAGTGGGGTGTGGGGACAGCAATGGGGTGTGGGGAAATCAGTGGGGTGTGGGGACAGTGGACGGTGTGGGGACATCAATGGGACGTGGAGCCATGGATGTCCTTTGTGGCCCCCCAGTGGGCTATAGGGCCATGGATGTCCTATAGGGCCATGGATGTCCTATAGGGCCATGGATGTCCTATGGGGTCATGGATGTCCTATGGGGCCAGGGATGTCCTATGGGGCCATGGATGCCCTATGGGGTCATGGATGTTCTATAGGGCCAGGGATGTCCTATTGGGCCATGGATGTCCTATGGGGTCATGGATGTCCTATAGGGCCATGGATGTCCTATGGGGTCATGGATGTCTTATGGGGTCATGGATGTCCTATAGGGCCAGGGATGTCCTATGGGGCACTCTAAGGGGCCATGGATATCCTAAGGGGTCATGGATGTCCTATGGGGCCATGGATGTCTTATGGGGTCATGGATGTCCTACGGGGCCATGGATGTCCTATGGGGTCATGGATGTCCTATTGGGCACTCAATGGGGCCATGGATGCCCTATGGGGCCATGGATGTCCTATAGGGCCATGGATGTCCTATGGGGCCATGGATGTCCTATAGGGCCATGGATGTCCTATGGGGCCATGGATGCCCTATGGGGCACTCAATGGGGCCATGGATGTCCTATGGGGTCATGGATGTCCTATGGGGCCATGGATGTCCTATGGGGCCACCAATGGGGCCACGGATGTCCTACGGGGCCATGGATGCCCTATGGGGCACTCAGTGGGGCCATGGATGTCCTACGGGGCCATGGATGCCCTATGGGGCACTCAATGGGGCCATAGATGTCCTATAGGGCCATGGATGTCCTATGGGGCCACGGATGTCCTATGGGGTCATGGATGTCCTATAGGGTAATGGATGTCCTACGGGGCCATGGATGCCCTATGGGGCACTCAATGGGGCCATGGATGTCCTATGGGGCCACAGATGTCCTACGGGGCCCCCATGGGGGTCGGGCCCCCCTACCTGTGTATGGCCCCCCAGATGTCCATGGCGTCGGCCCCATAGTGGTAATTGGGGACGCCGGTGAGGCCGCGCTCCGCGATGTCGTCGGGGACGCAGAGCTCCGTGTAGGTGGTGGCCGCCAGCGCCCGCCCCACAAGTTGCAGCGTCCCGGAACGGCCGATGGACGTGGCCTGGGGGCAACGGGGCGACCCCATACGGCCCCGTATCCCATATGGCCCCATATCCCATATGGCCCCATATCCCATATGGCCCATATCCCATATGGCCCCATATCCCATATGGCCCCATATCCCATACGGCCCCGTATCCCATGCGGCCCCATATCCCATATGGCCCTATATCCCATACGGCCCCATATCCCATATGGCCCCATATCCCATATGGCCCCATATCCCATATGGCCCCATATCCCATATGGCCCATATCCCATGTGGCCCTGTATCCCATATGGCCCCATATCCCATGTGGCCCCATATCCCATGTGGCCCCATATCCCATATGGCCCCATATCCCATATGGCCCCATATCCCATATGGCCCCATATCCCATATGGCCCCATATCCCATGTGGCCCTGTATCCCATATGGCCCCATATCCCATGTGGCCCCATATCCCATATGGCCCCATATCCCATATGGCCCCATATCCCATGTGGCCCCATATCCCATATGGCCCCATATCCCATGTGGCCCCATATCCCATATGGCCCCATATCCCATATGGCCCCGTATCCCATGTGGCCCCATATCCCATGTGGCCCCATATCCCATATGGCCCCATATCCCATACGGCCCCATATCCCATGTGGCCCCATATCCCATGTGGCCCCATATCCCATATGGCCCCATATCCCATATGGCCCCATATCCCATATGGCCCCATATCCCCCTATGGCCCCATATCCCATACGGCCCCGTATCCCATATGGCCCCATATCCCATGTGGCCCCATATCCCCATATGGCCCCATATCCCATACGGCCCCGTATCCCATGTGGCCCCATATCCCATGTGGCCCCATATCCCATGTGACCCCATATCCCATATGGCCCATATCCCATGTGGCCCCATATCCCATATGGCCCCATACCCCACATCCTGTATCCCATACGGCCCCATATCCCATGTGGCTCCATATCCCACATCCAGTATCCCATATGGCCCCGTATCCCATATGGCCCCATATCCCACATCCTGTATCCCATATGGCCCCATATCCCATGTGGCCCCATATCCCATACGGCCCCATATCCCATACGGCCCCGTATCCCATATGGCCCCGTATCCCATATGGCCCCATATCCCATATCCCATATGGCCCCATATCCCATGTGGCCCCATATCCCATATCCCATATGGCCCCGTATCCCATATGGCCCCATATCCCATATCCCATATGGCCCCGTATCCCATATGGCCCCATATCCCATATCCCATGTGGCCCCATATCCCATATGGCTCCATATCCCATATCCCATATGGCCCCATATCCCATATGGCTCCATATCCCATATCCCATATGGCCCCATATCCCATATGGCTCCATATCCCATATCCCATACGGCCCCATATCCCATATGGCTCCATATCCCATATCCCATATGGCCCCATATCCCATATGGCCCCATAAGGCCCCATATCCCATACGGCCCCATGTCCCATATGGCCCCATATCCCCATAAGGCCCCATATCCCATGTGGCCCCATGTCCCATAAGGCCCCATACCCCATATGGCCCCATATCCCCATATCCCCATAAGGCCCCATATCCCATGTGGCCCCACACCCCATATGGCCCCATATCCCCATATCCCCATAAGGCCCCATATCCCATATGGCCCCATGTCCCATACGGCCCCATATCCCATAAGGCCTCATATCCCACATAGCCCCATATGGCATATCCTATATGGACCCATATCCCCATATCTCCATAAGGCCCCATATCCCATGTGGCCCCATATCCCATATGGCCCCATATCCCATGTGACCCCATATCCCATATCCCATACAGCCCCATATCCCATACAGCCCCATATCCCATATGGCCCCATATCCCACATGGCCCCATATCCCATATGGCCCCATATCCCATGTGGCCCCATATCCCATATGGCCCCATATCCCATGTGACCCCATATCCCATATCCCATACAGCCCCATATCCCATACAGCCCCATATCCCATATGGCCCCATATCCCATATGGCCCCATATCCCATATGGCCCCATATCCCATGTGGCCCCATATCCCATATGGCCCCATATCCCATGTGACCCCATATCCCATATCCCATACAGCCCCATATCCCACATGGCCCCATATCCCACATGGCCCCATATCCCATATGGCCCCATATCCCATATGGCCCCATATCCCATGTGACCCCATATCCCATATCCCATACAGCCCCATATCCCACATGGCCCCATATCCCACATGGCCCCATATCCCATATGGCCCCATATCCCACATGGCCCCATATCCCATATGGCCCCATATCCCATGTGGCCCCATATCCCATATGGCCCCATATCCCATGTGACCCCATATCCCATATCCCATACAGCCCCATATCCCATACAGCCCCATATCCCATGTGGCCCCATATCCCACATGGCCCCATATCCCATATGGCCCCATATCCCATGTGGCCCCATATCCCATATGGCCCCATATCCCATGTGACCCCATATCCCATATCCCATACAGCCCCATATCCCATACAGCCCCATATCCCATATGGCCCCATATCCCACATGGCCCCATATCCCATATGGCCCCATATCCCATGTGGCCCCATATCCCATATGGCCCCATATCCCATGTGACCCCATATCCCATATCCCATACAGCCCCATATCCCACATGGCCCCATATCCCACATGGCCCCATATCCCATATGGCCCCATATCCCATATGGCCCCATATCCCATGTGGCCCCATATCCCATATCCCATACAGCCCCATATCCCACATGGCCCCATATCCCACATGGCCCCATATCCCATATGGCCCCATATCCCATGTGGCCCCATATCCCACATGGCCCCATATCCCATATGGCCCCATATCCCATGTGGCCCCATATCCCATATCCCATACAGCCCCATATCCCATATGGCCCCATATCCCACATGGCCCCATATCCCATATGGCCCCATATCCCATGTGGCCCCATATCCCATATGGCCCCATATCCCATGTGGCCCCATATCCCATATCCCATACAGCCCCATATCCCATATGGCCCCATATCCCACATGGCCCCATATCCCATATGGCCCCATATCCCATGTGGCCCCATATCCCATATGGCCCCATATCCCACATGGCCCCATATCCCATATGGCCCCATATCCCATGTGGCCCCATATCCCATATCCCATACAGCCCCATATCCCATATGGCCCCATATCCCACATGGCCCCATATCCCATGTGGCCCCATATCCCATATCCCATACAGCCCCATATCCCATATGGCCCCATATCCCACATAGCCCCATATGGCATATCCTATATGGACCCATATCCCCATATCCCCATGTGGCCCCATATCCCATATGGCCCCATATCCCATATGGCCCCATATCCCATGTCCCATACAACCCCATATCCCACATGGCCCCATATGGCCCCCATTTTCCCCCCCATTAATCCCCCCCAATTAACAACCCCCAATTAATTACCACCTCCCATTCCTTCATTACGGCCCCATTCCGTCATTACGGCCCGGTTAATTGATGAGCTAATTAAGGTCTTAATTAAGAGCACCTGGTCGATGACCCCCCCCGGGTTCAGCAGCGTCTCCCTGGCCAGGATGTTGATGTGGAACGTGAAGCGCCAGTGGGGGCGGAGCAGCTGGGGGCGGGGCAAGGCGTGAGGGGCGGGGCTGGGGGCGGGGCTGGGGGCGGGGCTGGGAGTCGTTATAGGGGCGGATATGGGGCTGTTATAGGGGCGGATATGGGGTTGGATATGGGGTCTTTATAGGGGCGGATATGGGGTCGTTGTAGGGGCGGATATGGGGTCGGATATGGGGTCGTTGTAGGGTCGGATATGGGGTCATTGTAGGGGCGGATATGGGGTTGTTACAGGGGCGGATATGGGGTCGGTTATGGGGTTGTTATAGGGGCGGATATGGGGTCAGATATGGGGTTGGAAATGGGGTTGGATATGGGGTCGTTATAGGGGCGGATATGGGGTTGCTATAGGGGCGGATATGGGGTCGGATATGGGGTTGGATATGGGGTCTTTATAGGGGTGGATATGGGGTCGTTGTAGGGGTGGATATGGGGTTGTTATAGGGGCAGATATGGGGTCGGATATGGGGTCGTTGTAGGGGCGGATATGGGGTCGGATATGGGGTTGTTATAGGGGCGGATATGGGGTTGGATATGGGGTCGGATATGGGGTTGTTATAGGGGCGGATTTGGGGTCGTTATAGGGGCGGACATGGGGTCGGTTATGGGGTCGGGATTTGGGGTCGTTGTAGGGGTGGATTTGGGGTTGTTATAGGGGCGGATATGGGGTTGGATATGGGGTTGGGATTTGGGGTCGTTATAGGGGCGGATATGGGGTCGGATATGGGGTCGTTGTAGGGGCGGATATGGGGTTGTTATAGGGGCGGATATGGGGTCGTTATAGGGGCGGATATGGGGTTAGTTATGGGGTCGGGATTTGGGGTCGTTATAGGGGCGGATATGGGGTTGTTATAGGGGCGGATATGGGGTCGGTTATGGGGTCGTTATAGGGGCGGATATGGGGTCGGATATGGGGTCGTTATAGGGGCGGATATGGGGTCGTTATAGGGGCGGATATGGGGTCGGATATGGGGTCGTTGTAGGGGCGGATATGGGGTCGGATATGGGGTCGTTGTAGGGGTGGATATGGGGTTGTTATAGGGGCGGATATGGGGTCGGATATGGGGTCGTTGTAGGGGCGGATATGGGGTCGTTATAGGGGCGGATATGGGGTTGTTATAGGGGTGGATATGGGGTTGGATATGGGGTCGTTATAGGGGCGGATATGGGGTCAGATATGGGGTTGGAAATGGGGTTGCATATGGGGTCGTTATAGGGGCGGATATGGGGTTGCTATAGGGGTGGATATGGGGTTGGATATGGGGTCGTTGTAGGGGCGGATATGGGGTTGTTATAGGGGTGGATATGGGGTTGGATATGGGGTCGTTATAGGGGCGGATATGGGGTTGTTATAGGGGTGGATATGGGGCCGGGATTTGGGGTCTTTATAGGGCTGGATATGGGGTCGGATATGGGGTTGTTATAGGGGCGGATATGGGGTCGGATATGGGGTTGTTATAGGGGCGGATATGGGGTTGTTACAGGGTCGGATATGGGGTTGTTACAGGGGTGGATATGGGGTCGTTATAGGGGCGGATATGGGGTTGGGTATGGGGTCGTTGTAGGGACGGATATGGGGTCGTTGTAGGGGCGGATATGGGGTCGGATATGGGGTCGTTGTAGGGGCGGATATGGGGTCGTTATAGGGGCGGATATGGAGTCGGATATGGGGTCGGGATTTGGGGTCGTTATAGGGGCGGATATGGGGTCTGTTATGGGGTCGTTATAGGGGCGGTTATGGGGTCGGTTATGGGGTCGTTATAGGGGTGGATATGGGGTCGGATATGGGGTCGTTATAGGGGCAGATATGTAGTCGGTTATGGAGTTGTTATAGGGGCGGATATGGGGTCGGTTATGGAGTTGTTATAGGGGCGGATATGGGGTTGGTTATGGGGCCGGGATTTAGGGTCATGATTTGAGGTCGTTATAGGGATGGTTATAGGGTCTGGATTTGGGGTCGGGATTTGGGGTTGTTAAGGGGGCGCTGATGGGGCCAGGATTTGGGGTCAGATATGGGGTCGGATATGGGGTCGCTATAGGGGCAGATATGGGGTTGTTATAGGGGTGGATATGGGGTCGTTATAGGGGCGGATATGGGGTCGGGATTTGGGGTTGTTAAAGGAGCAGTTATGGGGTCAGGATTTGGGGTCGTTATCTCTGGCGTATCTATGGGATTGCTATGGGATGCTTATGGGATTGCTATGGGGTTCCTATGGGATTCCTATGGGGTTCCTATGGGGTTCCTATGTGGTGCCTATGGGGTTCCTATGGGATTCCTATGGGGTGTCTATGGGGTGCATATGGGGTTCCTATGGGGTTCCTATGGGGTTTCTATGGGATTCCTATGGGGTTCCTATGGGGTGTCTATTGGTTGTCTATGGGATTCCTATGGGGTGTCTATGGGTCTCTATGGGGCTCCTATGGGGTTCCTATGTGGCGTCTGTTGGTTGTCTATGGGATTTCTATGGGGTATTTATGGGGCTCCAATGGGGTTCCTATGGGGCGTCTATGGGGTGTCTTGATCGTCTATGGGATTGCTATGGGGTGTCTACGGGGCTCCTATAGGGTTCCTATGGGGTTTCTATGGGATTCCTATGGGGTTCCTATGGGGCTCCTGTGGGGTTCCTATGTGGTGCCTATAGGGTTCTTATGGGGTGTCTGTTGGTTGTCTATGGGGATTTCTATGGGGTGCCTATGGGGTATCTGTTGGTTGTCTATGGGGTTCCTATGGGGTGTCTATGGGGTGTCTATGGGGCTCCTATGGGGTGTCTATGGGGTGTCTGTTGGTTGTCTATGGGGTGTCTATGGGGTGCCTATGGGGTGTCTATGGGGCTCTTATGGGGCTCCTATGGGGCTCCTATGGGGTGTCTATGGGGCTCCTATGGGGTGTCTATGGGGTGTCTATGGGGTTCCTATGGGGTGTCTATGGGGTGTCTATGGGGGCTCCTATGGGGTGTCTATGGGGTGTCT
>NW_026294697.1:0-55660 GCF_026119805.1 Tympanuchus pallidicinctus | reverse complement strand
GCCTTCAGAATTAACTTGGATTCTATGGAATTGAAGGCCTATGCCTTCAGAATTAGCTTGGGTGCTATGCAATTAAAGGCATATACCTTCAGAATTAACTTAGATGCTATGGAATTAAAGGCATATGCCTGCAGAATTAACTTAGATGCAATGCAATTAAGGGCCTATGCCTGCAGAATTAACTTAGATGCTATGCAATTAAAGGCATATGCCTTCAGAATTAACTTAGATGCAATGCAATTAAAGGCATATGCATGCATAATGAACTTAGATGCTATGGAATTAAAGGCATATGCCTGCACAATTAACTTAAATGCAATGCAATTAAAGGCATATGCCTTCAGAATTAACTTAGATGCTATGGAATTAAAGGCATATGCCTGCAGAATTAACTTAGATGCAATGCAATTAAAGGCATATGCCTGCATAATGAACTTAGATGCTATGCAATTAAAGGCATATGCCTTCAGAATTCACTTAGATGCAATGCAATTAAACGCTTATGCCTGCAGAATTAACTTAGATGCAATGCAATTAAAGGCATATGCCGTCAGAATTAACTAAGATGCATTGCAATTAAAGGCATATGCCTGCAGAATTAACTTAAATGCAATGCAATTAAAGGCATATGCCTTCAGAATTAACTTATATGCTATGCAATTAAAGGCATATGCCTGCATAATTAACTTTGATTCTATGGAATTGAAGGCCTATGCCTTCAGAATTAACTTAGGTGCTATGCAATTAAAGGCATATGCATTCAGAATTAACTTAGATGCTATGGAATTAAAGGCATATGCCTTCAGAATTAACTTAGATGCTATGGAATTAAAGGCATATGCCTGTATAATTAACTTAGATGCAATGCAATTAAAGGCATATGCCTGCATAATGAACTTAGATGCTATGCAATTAAAGGCATATGCCTGCAGAATTAACTTAGATTCTATGGAATTGAAGGCATATGCCTTCAGAATTAACTTAGATGCAATGCAACTAAAGGCATATGCCTGCAGAATTAACTTATATGCTATGGAATTAAAGGAATATGCCTGCAGAATTAACTTAGATGCTATGTAAATTAAAGGCCTATGCCTGCAGAATTAACTTAGATGCAATACCACTAAAGGCATATGCCTTCAGAATTAACTTAGGTGCTATGGAATTAAAGGCATATGCCTTCAGAATTCACTTAGATGCAATGCAATTAAAGGCATATGCCTGCATAATTAACTTAGATGCAATGCAATTAAAGGCATATGCCTGCATAATGAACTTAGTTGCTATGGAATTAAAGGCATATGCCTGCAGAATTAACTTAAATGCTATGGAATTAAAGGCTTATGCCTGCAGAATTAACTTAGATGCTATGTAAATTAAAGGCCTATGCCTGCAGAATTAACTTAGATGCTATGCAATTAAAGGCATATGCCTTCAGAATTAACTTAGATGCAATGCAATTAAAGGCATATGCCTTCAGAATTAACTTAGATTCTATGGAATTGAAGGCCTATGCCTTCAGAATTAGCTTAGGTGCTATGCAATTAAAGGCATATGCCTTCAGAATTAACTTAGATGCTATGGAATTAAAGGCATATGCCTGCAGAATTAACTTATATGCTATGGAATTAAAGGCATATGCCTGCACAATTAACTTCGATGCAATGCAATTAAAGGCATATGCCTGCATAAAGAACTTAGATGCAATGCAATTAAAGGCATATGCCTGCATAATGAACTTAGATGCTATCCAAGTAAAGGCATATGCCTTCAGAATTCACTTATATGCTATGGAATTAAAGGCATATGCCTGCATAATTAACTTTGATTCTATGGAATTGAAGGCCTATGCCTTCAGAATTAACTTAGGTGCTATGCAATTAAAGGCATATGCCTTCAGAATTAACTTAGATGCTATGGAATTAAAGGCATATGCCTTCAGAATTAACTTAGATGCTATGCAATTAAAGGCATATGCCTTCAGAATTAACTTAGATGCTATGCAATTAAAGGCATATGCCTGCATAATTAACTTAGATGCAATGCAATTGAAGGCATATGCCTGCATAATGAACTTAGATGCTATGCAATTAAAGGCATATGCCTGCATAATTAACTTAGATGCAATGCAATTAAAGGCATATGCCTGCATAATGAACTTAGATGCTATGCAATTGAAGGCATATGCCTTCAGAGTTAACTTAGGTGCTTTGGAATTAAAGGCATATGCCTTCAGAATTCACTTAGATGCAATGCAATTAAAGGCATATGCCTGCATAATGAACTTCGATGCAATGCAATTAAACGCTTATGCGTGCAGAATTAACATAGATGCTATGGAATTAAAGGCATATGCCTGCAGAATTAACTTAGATGCTATGGAATTAAAGGCATATGCCTGCACAATTAACTGAAATGCAATGCAATTAAAGGCAGATGCCTTCAGAATTAACTTATATGCTATGGAATTAAAGGCATATGCTTGCATAATGAACTTAGATGCTATGCAATTAAGGGCATATGCCGTCAGAATTAACTTAGATTCTATGGAATTGAAGGCCTATGCCTTCAGAATTAGCTTAGGTGCTATGCAATTAAAGGCATATGCCTTCAGAATTAACTTAGATGCTATGGAATTAAAGGCATATGCCTGCAGAATTAACTTAGATGCAATGCAATTAAAGGCATATGCCTGCATAATGAACTTAGATGCTATGCAATTAAAGGCATATGCCTTCAGAATTAGCTTAGGTGCTATGCAATTAAAGGCATATGCCTTCAGAATTAACTTAGATGCAATGCAATTAAACGCTTATGCCTGCAGAATTAACTTAGATGCAATGCAATTAAAGGCATATGCCTGCATAATTAACTTAGATGCAATGCAATTAAAGGCATATGCCTGCATAATGAACTTAGGTGCTATGCAATTAAAGGCATATGCCTTCAGAATTAACTTAGATGCTATGGAATTAAAGGCATATGCCTTCAGAATTAACTTAGATGCAATGCAATTAAAGGCATATGCCTGCAGAATTAACTTAGATGCAATGCAATTAAACGCATACGCCTGTAGAATTAACTTAGATGCTATGGAATTAAAGGCATATGCCTGCAGAATTAACTTAAATGCAATGCAATTAAAGGCATATGCCTTCAGAATTAACTTATATGCTATGGAATTAAAGGCATATGCCTGCAGAATTAATTTAGATGCAATGCAATTAAAGGCATATGCCTGCATAAAGAACTTACATGCAATGCAATTAAAGGCATATGCCTGCATAAAGAACTTAGATGCAATGCAATTAAAGGCATATGCCTGCATAATGAACTTAGATGCTATGCAATTAAAGGCATATGCCTTCAGAATTCACTTAGATGCAATGCAATTAAACGCTTATGCCTGCAGAATTAACTTAGATGCTATGGAATTAAAGGCTTATGCCTGCAGAATGAACTTAGATGCAATGCAATTAAAGGCCTATGCCTGCAGAATTAACTTAGATGCTATCCAATTAAAGGCATATGCCTTCAGAATTAACTTAGATGCAATGCAATTAAAGGCATATGCCTTCAGAATTAACTTAGATGCTATGGAATTAAAGGCATATGCCTGCACAATTAACTTAAATGCAATGCAATTAAAGGCATATGCCTTCAGAATTAACTTGGATTCTATGGAATTGAAGGCCTATGCCTTCAGAATTAGCTTGGGTGCTATGCAATTAAAGGCATATACCTTCAGAATTAACTTAGATGCTATGGAATTAAAGGCATATGCCTGCAGAATTAACTTAGATGCAATGCAATTAAGGGCCTATGCCTGCAGAATTAACTTAGATGCTATGCAATTAAAGGCATATGCCTTCAGAATTAACTTAGATGCAATGCAATTAAAGGCATATGCATGCATAATGAACTTAGATGCTATGGAATTAAAGGCATATGCCTGCACAATTAACTTAAATGCAATGCAATTAAAGGCATATGCCTTCAGAATTAACTTAGATGCTATGGAATTAAAGGCATATGCCTGCAGAATTAACTTAGATGCAATGCAATTAAAGGCATATGCCTGCATAATGAACTTAGATGCTATGCAATTAAAGGCATATGCCTTCAGAATTCACTTAGATGCAATGCAATTAAACGCTTATGCCTGCAGAATTAACTTAGATGCAATGCAATTAAAGGCATATGCCGTCAGAATTAACTAAGATGCATTGCAATTAAAGGCATATGCCTGCAGAATTAACTTAAATGCAATGCAATTAAAGGCATATGCCTTCAGAATTAACTTATATGCTATGGAATTAAAGGCATATGCCTGCATAATTAACTTTGATTCTATGGAATTGAAGGCCTATGCCTTCAGAATTAACTTAGGTGCTATGCAATTAAAGGCATATGCATTCAGAATTAACTTAGATGCTATGGAATTAAAGGCATATGCCTTCAGAATTAACTTAGATGCTATGGAATTAAAGGCATATGCCTGTATAATTAACTTAGATGCAATGCAATTAAAGGCATATGCCTGCATAATGAACTTAGATGTTATGCAATTAAAGGCATATGCCTGCAGAATTAACTTAGATTCTATGGAATTGAAGGCATATGCCTTCAGAATTAACTTAGATGCTATGGAATTAAAGGCATATGCCTGCAGAATTAACTTAGATGCAATGCAATTAAAGGCATATACCTGCATAAAGAACTTAGATGCAATGCAATTAAAGGCATATGCCAGCATAATGAACTTAGATGCTATGCAATTGAAGGCATATGCCTTCAGAATTCACTTAGATGCAATGCAATTAAAGGCATATGCTTGCATAATTAACTTAGATGCAATGCAATTAAACGCATATGCCTGCAGAATGAACTTAGTTGCTATGGAATTAAAGGCATATTCCTGCAGAATTAACTTAGATGCTATGGAATGAAAGGCTTATGCCTGCAGAATTAACTTAGATGCTATGTAAATTAAAGGCCTATGCCAGCAGAATTAACTTAGATGCTATGGAATTAAAGGCATATGCCTGCAGAATTAACATAGATGCAATGCAATTAAAGGCATATGCCTTCCGAATTAACTTAGATGCTATGGAATTAAAAGCATATGCCTGCAGAATTAACTTAGATGCAATGCAATTAAAGGCATATGCCTTCAGAATTAACTTATATGCTATGGAATTAAAGGCATAAGCTTGCATAATGAACTTAGATGCTATGCAATTAAGGGCATATGCCTTCAGAATTAACTTAGATTCTATGGAATTGAAGACCTATGCCTTCAGAATTAGCTTAGGTGCTATGCAATTAAATGCATATGCCTTCAGAATTAACTTAGATGCTATGGAATTAAAGGCATATGCCTGCAGAATTAACTTAGATGCAATGCAATTAAAGGCATATGCCTGCATAATGAACTTAGTTGCTATGCAATTAAAGGCATATGCCTGCCGAATTAACTTATATGCTATGGAATTAAAGGCATATGCCTGCAGAATTAACTTAGATGCAATGCAATTAAAGGCATATGCCTGCATAATTAACTTTGATTTTATGGAATTGAAGGCCTATTGTTGAGAATTAACTTAGTTGCTATGCAATTAAAGGCATATGCCTTCAGAATTAACTTAGATGCTATGGAATTAAAGGCATATGCCCCCAGAATTAACTTAGATGCTATGCAATTAAAGGCATATGCCTGCAGAATTAACTTAGATGCTATGTAAATTAAAGGCCTATGCCTGAAGAATTAACTTAGATGCAGTGCAATCAAAGGCATATGCCCCCAGAATTAACTTAGATGCAATGCAACTAAAGGCATATGCCTGCAGAAATAACTTAGATGCAATGCAATTAAAGGCATATGCCAGCATAATGAACTTACATGCTATGCAATTGAAGGCATATGCCTTCTGAATTAACTTAGATGCTATGGAATTAAAGGCATATGCCTTCAGAATTCACTTAGATGCAATGCAATTAAAGGCATATGCCTGCAGAGTTAACTTAGATGCTATGGAATTAAAGGCATATGCCTGCAGAATTAACTTAGATGCTATGGAATTAAAGGCATATGCCTGCAGAATGAACTTAGATGCAATGCAATTAAAGGCATATGCCTGCAGAATTAACTTAGATGCTATGCAATTAAAGGCATATGCCTTCAGAATTAACTTAGATGCAATGCAATTAAAGGCATATGCCTTCAGAATTAACTTAGATGCTATGGAATTAAAGGCATATGCCCGCACAATTAACTTAAATGCAATGCAATTAAAGGCATATGCCTTCAGAATTAACTTGGATTCTATGGAATTGAAGGCCTATGCCTTCAGAATTAGCTTGGGTGCTATGCAATTAAAGGCATATACCTTCAGAATTAACTTAGATGCTATGGAATTAAAGGCATATGCCTGCAGAATTAACTTAGATGCAATGCAATTAAAGGCCTATGCCTGCAGAATTAACTTAGATGCTATGCAATTAAAGGCATATGCCTTCAGAATTAACTTAGATGCAATGCAATTAAAGGCATATGCCTTCAGAATTAACTTAGATGCTATGGAATTAAAGGCATATGCCTGCACAATTAACTTAAATGCAATGCAATTAAAGGCATATGCCTTCAGAATTAACTTGGATTCTACGGAATTGAAGGCCTATGCCTTCAGAATTAGCTTGGGTGCTATGCAATTAAAGGCATATGCCTGCAGAATTAACTTAGATGCTATGGAATTAAAGGCATATGCCTGCAGAATTAACTTAAATGCAATGCAATTAAAGGCATATGCCTGTATAATGAACTTAGATGCAATGCAATTAAAGGCATATGCCTGCATAATGAACTTAGATGCTATGCAATTAAAGGCATATGCCTTTAGAATTAACTTAGATGCAATGCAATTAAAGGCATATGCCTGCATAATTAACTTTGATTCTATGGAATTGAAGGCCTATGCCTTCAGAATTAACTTAGGTGCTATGCAATTAAAGGCATATGCCTTCAGAATTAACTTAGATGCAATGCAATTAAAGGCATATGCATGCATAATGAACTTAGATGCTATGCAATTAAAGGCATATGCCTGCATAATGAACTAAGATGCAATGCAATTAAAGGCATATGCCTTCAGAATTAACTTAGATGCAATGCAATTAAAGGCATATGCCTGCAGAATTAACTTAGATGCAATGCAATTAAATGCATATGGCTGCATAATGAACTTAGATGATATGGAATTAAAGGCATATGCCTGAATAATGAACTTAGATGCTATGCAATTAAAGGCATATGCCTGCAGAATTAACTTAGATGCTATGGAATTAAAGGCTTATGCTTGCATAATGAACTTATATGCTATGAAAATTATAGGCATATGCCTTCAGAATTAACTTAGTTGCTATGGAATTAAAGGCATATGCCTTCAGAATTAACTTAGATGCAATGCAACTAAAGGCATATGCCTGCAGAATTAACTTAGATGCTATGGAATTAAAGGCATATGCCTGCAGAATTAACTTAGATGCTATGTAAATTAAAGGCCTATTCCTGCAGAATTAACTTAGATGCAATGCAATTAAAGGCATATGCCTTCAGAATTAACTTAGGTGCTATGGAATTAAAGGCATATGCCTTCAGAATTAACTTAGATGCAATGCAATTAAAGGCATATGCCTGCATAATTAACTTAGATGCAATGCAATTAAAGGCATATGCCTGCAGAATGAACTTAGATGCTATGGAATTAAAGGCATATGCCTGCAGAATTAACTTAAATGCTATGGAATTAAAGGCTTATGCCTGCAGAATTAACTTAGATGCTATGTAAATTAAAGGCATATGCCTGCAGAATTAACTTAGATGCTATGCAATTAAAGGCATATGCCTTCAGAATTAACTTAGATGCAATGCAATTAAAGGCATATGCCTTCAGAATTAACTTAGATGCTATGGAATTAAAGGCATATGCCTGCAGAATTAACTTAAATGTAATGCAATTAAAGGCATATGCCTGCAGAATTAACTTATATGCTATGGAATTAAAGGCATATGCCTGCAGAATTAACTTCGATGCAATGCAATTAAAGGCATATGCCTGCATAAAGAACTTAGATGCAATGCAATTAAAGGCATATGCCTGCATAATGAACTTAGATGCTATGCAATTAAAGGCATATGCCTTCAGAATTCACTTATATGCTATGGAATTAAAGGCATATGCCTGCATAATTAACTTTGATTCTATGGAATTGAAGGCCTATGCCTTCAGAATTAACTTAGGTGCTATGCAATTAAAGGCATATGCCTTCAGAATTAACTTAGATGCTATGGAATTAAAGGCATATGCCTTCAGAATTAACTTAGATGCTATGCAATTAAAGGCATATGCCTTCAGAATTAACTTAGATGCTATGCAATTAAAGGCATATGCCTGCATAATTAACTTAGATGCAATGCAATTGAAGGCATATGCCTTCAGAATTAACTTAGATGCAATGCAATTAAAGGCATATGCCTTCAGAATTAACTTATATGCTATGGAATTAAAGGCATAAGCTTGCATAATGAACTTAGATGCTATGCAATTAAGGGCATATGCCTTCAGAATTAACTTAGATGCTATGGAATTAAAGGCATATGCCTTCAGAATTAACTTAGATGCTATGCAATTAAAGGCATATGCCTTCAGAATTAACTTAGATGCTATGGAATTAAAGGCATATGCCTGCAGAATTAACTTAGATGCAATGCAATTAAAGGCATATGCCTGCATAATGAACTTAGTTGCTATGCAATTAAAGGCATATGCCTTCAGAATTAACTTAGATGCTATGGAATTAAAGGCATATGCCTGCAGAATTAACTTAGATGCAATGCAATTAAAGGCATATGCCTGCATAATTAACTTTGATTTTATGGAATTGAAGGCCTATTGTTGAGAATTAACTTAGTTGCTATGCAATTAAAGGCATATGCCTTCAGAATTAACTTAGATGCTATGGAATTAAAGGCATATGCCTGCAGAATTAACTTAGATGCTATGCAATTAAAGGCATATGCCTGCAGAATTAACTTAGATGCTATGTAAATTAAAGGCATATGCCTGAAGAATTAACTTAGATGCAGTGCAATCAAAGGCATATGCCTTCAGAATTAACTTAGATGCAATGAAACTAAAGGCATATGCCTGCAGAATTAACTTAGATGCAATGCAATTAAAGGCATATGCCAGCATAATGAACTTACATGCTATGCAATTGAAGGCATATGCCTTCTGAATTAACATAGGTGCTATGGAATTAAAGGCATATGCCTTCAGAATTCACTTAGATGCAATGCAATTAAAGGCATATGCCTGCAGAATTAACTTAGATGCTATGGAATTAAAGGCATATGCCTGCAGAATTAACTTAGATGCTATGGAATTAAAGGCATATGCCTGCAGAATGAACTTAGATGCAATGCAATTAAAGGCATATGCCTGCAGAATTAACTTAGATGCTATGCAATTAAAGGCATATGCCTTCAGAATTAACTTAGATGCAATGCAATTAAAGGCATATGCCTTCAGAATTAACTTAGATGCTATGGAATTAAAGGCATATGCCTGCACAATTAACTTAAATGCAATGCAATTAAAGGCATATGCCTTCAGAATTAACTTGGATTCTATGGAATTGAAGGCCTATGCCTTCAGAATTAGCTTGGGTGCTATGCAATTAAAGGCATATACCTTCAGAATTAACTTAGATGCTATGGAATTAAAGGCATATGCCTGCAGAATTAACTTAGATGCAATGCAATTAAAGGCATATGCCTGCAGAATTAACTTAGATGCTATGCAATTAAAGGCATATGCCTTCAGAATTAACTTAGATGCTATGCAATTAAAGGCATATGCCTTCAGAATTAACTTAGATGCTATGGAATTAAAGGCATATGCCTGCAGAATTAACTTAAATGCAATGCAATTAAAGGCATATGCCTTCAGAATTAACTTAGATTCTACGGCAATTAAAGGCATATGCCTTCAGAATTAACTTAGATGCTATGCAATTAAAGGCATATGCCTGCAGAATTAACTTAGATGCTATGGAATTAAAGGCATATGCCTGCAGAATTAACTTAGATGCAATGCAATTAAAGGCATATGCCTTCAGAATTAACTTAGATGCTATGCAATTAAAGGCATATGCCTTCAGAATTAACTTAGATGCAATGCAATTAAAGGCATATGCCTGCAGAATTAACTTAGATTCTATGGAATTGAAGGCATATGCCTTCAGAATTAACTTAGATGCTATGGAATTAAAGGCATATGCCTTCAGAATTAACTTAGATGCAATGCAATTAAAGGCATATGCCTGCATAATGAACTTAGATGCTATGCAATTAAAGGCATATGCCTGCATAATTAACTAAGATGCAATGCAATTAAAGGCATATGCCTTCAGAATTAACTTAGATGCAATGCAATTAAAGGCATATGGCCTGCATAATGAACTTAGATGCAGTGCAATTAAAGGCATATGCCTGCATAATGAACTTAGATGCTATCCAATTAAAGGCATATGCCTTCAGAATTCAACTTATATGCTATGGAATTAAAGGCATATGCCTGCAGAATTAACTTAGATGCTATGGAATTGAAAGGCATATGCCTTCAGAATTAACTTAGGTGCTATGCAATTTAAAGGCATATGCCTTCAGAATTAACTTAGATGCTATGGAATTAAAGGCATATGCCTTCAGAATTAACTTAGATGCTATGCAATTAAAGGCATATGCCTTCAGAATTAACTTAGTTGCTATGCAATTAAAGGCATATGCCTGCATAATTAACTTAGATGCAATGCAATTGAAAGGCATATGCCTGCTCAATTCACTTAAATGCAATGCAATTAAAGGCATATGCCTTCAGAATTAACTTAGATGCTATGCAATTAAAGGCATATGCCTTCAGAATTAACTTAGATGCAATGCAATTAAAGGCATATGCCTGCAGAATTAACTTAGATGCTATGGAATTAAAGGCATATGCATGCAGAATTAACTTAGATGCTATGGAATTAAAGGCATATGCCTGCAGAATGAACTTAGATGCAATGCAATTAAAGGCATATGCCTGCAGAATTAACTTAGATGCTATGCAATTAAAGGCATATGCCTTCAGAATTAACTTAGATGCAATGCAATTAAAGGCATATGCCTTCAGAATTAACTTAGATGCTATGGAATTAAAGGCATATGCCTGCACAATTAACTTAAATGCAATGCAATTAAAGGCATATGCCTTCAGAATTAACTTGGATTCTATGGAATTGAAGGCCTATGCCTTCAGAATTAGCTTGGGTGCTATGCAATTAAAGGCATATACCTTCAGAATTAACTTAGATGCTATGGAATTAAAGGCATATGCCTGCAGAATTAACTTAGATGCAATGCAATTAAAGGCATATGCCTGCAGAATTAACTTAGATGCTATGCAATTAAAGGCATATGCCTTCAGAATTAACTTAGATGCTATGCAATTAAAGGCATATGCCTTCAGAATTAACTTAGATGCTATGGAATTAAAGGCATATGCCTGCACAATTAACTTAAATGCAATGCAATTAAAGGCATATGCCTTCAGAATTAACTTAGATGCTATGGAATTAAAGGCATATGCCTTCAGAATTAACTTAGATGCTATGCAATTAAAGGCATATGCCTGCAGAATTAACTTAGATGCTATGGAATTAAAGGCATATGCCTGCAGAATTAACTTAGATGCTATGCAATTAAAGGCATATGCCTGCAGAATTAACTTAGATGCAATGCAATTAAAGGCATATGCCTTCAGAATTAACTTAGATGCTATGCAATTAAAGGCATATGCCTTCAGAATTAACTTAGATGCAATGCAATTAAAGGCATATGCCTGCATAATTAACTTTGATTCTATGGAATTGAAGGCCTATGCCTTCAGAATTAACTTAGGTGCTATGCAATTAAAGGCATATGCCTTCAGAATTAACTTAGATGCAATGCAATTAAAGGCATATGCCTGCAGAATTAACTTAGATGCTATGCAATTAAAGGCATATGCCTGCAGAATTAACTAAGATGCAATGCAATTAAAGGCATATGCCTTCAGAATTAACTTAGATGCAATGCAATTAAAGGCATATGCCTGCATAATGAACTTAGAAGCAGTGCAATTAAAGGCATATGCCTGCATAATGAACTTAGATGCTATCCAAGTAAAGGCATATGCCTTCAGAATTCACTTATATGCTATGGAATTAAAGGCATATGCCTGCAGAATTAACAAACATGCTATGGAATTGAAGGCCTATGCCTTCAGAATTAACTTAGATGCTATGCATTTAAAGGCATATGCCTTCAGAATTAACTTAGATGCTATGGAATTAAAGGCATATGCCTTCAGAATTAACTTAGATGCTATGCAATTAAAGGCATATGCCTTCAGAATTAACTTAGATGCTATGCAATTAAAGGCATATGCCTGCATAATTAACTTAGATGCAATGCAATTGAAGGCATATGCCTGCTCAATTCACTTAAATGCAATGCAATTAAAGGCATATGCCTTCAGAATTAACTTATATGCTATGGAATTAAAGGCATAAGCTTGCATAATGAACTTAGATGCTATGCAATTAAGGGCATATGCCTTCAGAATTAACTTAGATGCTATGGAATTAAAGGCATATGCCTTCAGAATTAACTTAGATGCTATGCAATTAAAGGCATATGCCTTCAGAATTAACTTAGATGCTATGGAATTAAAGGCATATGCCTGCAGAATTAACTTAGATGCAATGCAATTAAAGGCATATGCCTGCATAATGAACTTAGATGCTATGCAATTAAAGGCATATGCCTGCCGAATTAACTTAGATGCTATGGAATTAAAGGCATATGCCTGCAGAATTAACTTAGATGCAATGCAATTAAAGGCATATGCCTGCATAATTAACTTTGATTTTATGGAATTGAAGGCCTATTGTTGCAGAATTAACTTAGTTGCTATGCAATTAAAGGCATATGCCTTCAGAATTAACTTAGATGCTAAGGAATTAAAGGCATATGCCTTCAGAATTAACTTAGATGCTATGCAATTAAAGGCATATGCCTGCAGAATTAACTTAGATGCTATGGAATTAAAGGCATATGCCTTCAGAATTAACTTAGATGCAGTGCAATCAAAGGCATATGCCTTCAGAATTAACTTAGATGCAATGCAACTAAAGGCATATGCCTGCAGAATTAACTTAGATGCAATGCAATTAAAGGCATATGCCAGCATAATGAACTTACATGCAATGCAATTGAAGGCATATGCCTTCTGAATTAACATAGGTGCTATGGAATTAAAGGCATATGCCTTCAGAATTCACTTAGATGCAATGCAATTAAAGGCATATGCCTTCAGAATTAACTTAGATGCTATGGAATTAAAGGCATATGCCTGCAGAATTAACTTAGATGCTATGGAAATAAAGGCATATGCCTGCAGAATGAACTTAGATGCAATGCAATTAAAGGCATATGCCTGCAGAATTAACTTAGATGCTATGCAATTAAAGGCATATGCCTTCAGAATTAACTTAGATGCAATGCAATTAAAGGCATATGCCTTCAGAATTAACTTAGATGCTATGCAATTAAAGGCATATGCCTGCACAATTAACTTAAATGCAATGCAATTAAAGGCATATGCCTTCAGAATTAACTTAGATTCTACGGAATTAAAGGCATATGCCTTCAGAATTAACTTAGATGCTATGCAATTAAAGGCATATGCCTGCAGAATTAACTTAGATGCTATGGAATTAAAGGCATATGCCTGCAGAATTAACTTAGATGCAATGCAATTAAAGGCATATGCCTTCAGAATTAACTTAGATGCAATGCAATTAAAGGCATATGCCTTCAGAATTAACTTAGATGCTATGCAATTAAAGGCATATGCCTTCAGAATTAACTTAGATGCAATGCAATTAAAGGCATATGCCTGCAGAATTAACTTAGATGCAATGCAATTAAAGGCATATGCCTTCAGAATTAACTTAGATGCAATGCAATTAAAGGCATATGCCTTCAGAATTAACTTAGATGCAATGCAATTAAAGGCATATGCCTTCAGAATTAACTTAGATGCAATGCAATTAAAGGCATATGCCTGCAGAATTAACTTAGATGCAATGCAATTAAAGGCATATGCCTTCAGAATTAACTTAGATGCAATGCAATTAAAGGCATATGCCTTCAGAATTAACTTAGATGCAATGCAATTAAAGGCATATGCCTGCAGAATTAACTTAGATGCTATGCAATTAAAGGCATATGCCTGCAGAATTAACTTAGATGCAATGCAATTTAAAGGCATATGCCTGCAGAATTAACTTAGATGCTATGGCAATTAAAGGCATATGCCTTCAGAATTAACTTAGATGCTATGGAATTAAAGGCATATGCCTTCAGAATTAACTTAGATGCAATGCAATTAAAGGCATATGCCTTCAGAATTAACTTAGATGCTATGGAATTAAAGGCATATGCCTGCAGAATTAACTTAGATGCTATGCAATTAAAGGCATATGCCTGCAGAATTAACTTAGATGCAATGCAATTAAAGGCATATGCCTTCAGAATTAACTTAGATGCTATGGAATTAAAGGCATATGCCTTCAGAATTAACTTAGATGCAATGCAATTAAAGGCATATGCCTGCAGAATTAACTTAGATGCAATGCAATTAAAGGCATATGCCTGCAGAATGAACTTAGATGCTATGGAATTAAAGGCATATGCCTGCAGAATTAACTTAGATGCTATGCAATTAAAGGCATATGCCTGCAGAATTAACTTAGATGCTATGGAAATTAAAGGCATATGCCTGCAGAATTAACTTAGATGCTATGCAATTAAAGGCATATGCCTTCAGAATTAACTTAGATGCAATGCAATTAAAGGCATATGCCTTCAGAATTAACTTAGATGCTATGCAATTAAAGGCATATGCCTTCAGAATTAACTTAGATGCTATGCAATTAAAGGCATATGCCTTCAGAATTAACTTAGATGCTATGGAATTAAAGGCATATGCCTGCAGAATTAACTTAGATGCAATGCAATTAAAGGCATATGCCTGCAGAATTAACTTAGATGCTATGGAATTAAAGGCATATGCCTTCAGAATTAACTTAGATGCAATGCAATTAAAGGCATATGCCTTCAGAATTAACTTAGATGCAATGCAATTAAAGGCATATGCCTGCATAATGAACTTAGATGCAATGCAATTAAAGGCATATGCCTTCAGAATTAACTTAGATGCAATGCAATTAAAGGCATATGCCTTCAGAATTAACTTAGATGCTATGCAATTAAAGGCATATGCCTTCAGAATTAACTTAGATGCTATGCAATTAAAGGCATATGCCTTCAGAATTAACTTAGATGCTATGGAATTAAAGGCATATGCCTTCAGAATTAACTTAGATGCTATGCAATTAAAGGCATATGCCTTCAGAATTAACTTAGATGCTATGCAATTAAAGGCATATGCCTTCAGAATTAACTTAGATGCAATGCAATTAAAGGCATATGCCTTCAGAATTAACTTAGATGCTATGCAATTAAAGGCATATGCCTTCAGAATTAACTTAGATGCAATGCAATTAAAGGCATATGCCTGCATAATGAACTTAGATGCTATGCAATTAAAGGCATATGCCTTCAGAATTAACTTAGATGCTATGGAATTAAAGGCATATGCCTTCAGAATTAACTTAGATGCAATGCAATTAAAGGCATATGCCTGCAGAATTAACTTAGATGCAATGCAATTAAAGGCATATGCCTTCAGAATTAACTTAGATGCTATGGAATTAAAGGCATATGCCTGCAGAATTAACTTAGATGCTATGGAATTAAAGGCATATGCCTGCAGAATTAACTTAGATGCAATGCAATTAAAGGCATATGCCTTCAGAATTAACTTAGATGCTATGGAATTAAAGGCATATGCTTGCATAATGAACTTAGATGCAATGCAATTAAAGGCATATGCCTTCAGAATTAACTTAGATGCTATGCAATTAAAGGCATATGCCTTCAGAATTAACTTAGATGCTATGCAATTAAAGGCATATGCCTTCAGAATTAACTTAGATGCTATGGAATTAAAGGCATATGCCTTCAGAATTAACTTAGATGCAATGCAATTAAAGGCATATGCCTGCATAATGAACTTAGATGCTATGCAATTAAAGGCATATGCCTTCAGAATTAACTTAGATGCTATGCAATTAAAGGCATATGCCTTCAGAATTAACTTAGATGCAATGCAATTAAAGGCATATGCCTGCAGAATTAACTTAGATGCAATGCAATTAAAGGCATATGCCTTCAGAATTAACTTAGATGCAATGCAATTAAAGGCATATGCCTTCAGAATTAACTTAGATGCAATGCAATTAAAGGCATATGCCTTCAGAATTAACTTAGATGCTATGGAATTAAAGGCATATGCCTTCAGAATTAACTTAGATGCAATGCAATTAAAGGCATATGCCTGCAGAATTAACTTAGATGCAATGCAATTAAAGGCATATGCCTTCAGAATTAACTTAGATGCAATGCAATTAAAGGCATATGCCTGCAGAATTAACTTAGATGCAATGCAATTAAAGGCATATGCCTTCAGAATTAACTTAGATGCTATGCAATTAAAGGCATATGCCTTCAGAATTAACTTAGATGCAATGCAATTAAAGGCATATGCCTGCAGAATTAACTTAGATGCAATGCAATTAAAGGCATATGCCTTCAGAATTAACTTAGATGCAATGCAATTAAAGGCATATGCCTTCAGAATTAACTTAGATGCAATGCAATTAAAGGCATATGCCTTCAGAATTAACTTAGATGCAATGCAATTAAAGGCATATGCCTTCAGAATTAACTTAGATGCTATGCAATTAAAGGCATATGCCTTCAGAATTAACTTAGATGCAATGCAATTAAAGGCATATGCCTTCAGAATTAACTTAGATGCTATGGAATTAAAGGCATATGCCTTCAGAATTAACTTAGATGCAATGCAATTAAAGGCATATGCCTTCAGAATTAACTTAGATGCAATGCAATTAAAGGCATATGCCTTCAGAATTAACTTAGATGCTATGGAATTAAAGGCATATGCCTGCAGAATTAACTTAGATGCAATGCAATTAAAGGCATATGCCTTCAGAATTAACTTAGATGCAATGCAATTAAAGGCATATGCCTGCAGAATTAACTTAGATGCTATGCAATTAAAGGCATATGCCTTCAGAATTAACTTAGATGCAATGCAATTAAAGGCATATGCCTTCAGAATTAACTTAGATGCTATGGAATTAAAGGCATATGCCTTCAGAATTAACTTAGATGCAATGCAATTAAAGGCATATGCCTTCAGAATTAACTTAGATGCAATGCAATTAAAGGCATATGCCTTCAGAATTAACTTAGATGCAATGCAATTAAAGGCATATGCCTTCAGAATTAACTTAGATGCAATGCAATTAAAGGCATATGCCTTCAGAATTAACTTAGATGCAATGCAATTAAAGGCATATGCCTGCAGAATTAACTTAGATGCAATGCAATTAAAGGCATATGCCTTCAGAATTAACTTAGATGCAATGCAATTAAAGGCATATGCCTTCAGAATTAACTTAGATGCAATGCAATTAAAGGCATATGCCTTCAGAATTAACTTAGATGCAATGCAATTAAAGGCATATGCCTTCAGAATTAACTTAGATGCAATGCAATTAAAGGCATATGCCTTCAGAATTAACTTAGATGCAATGCAATTAAAGGCATATGCCTTCAGAATTAACTTAGATGCAATGCAATTAAAGGCATATGCCTTCAGAATTAACTTAGATGCAATGCAATTAAAGGCATATGCCTTCAGAATTAACTTAGATGCTATGCAATTAAAGGCATATGCCTTCAGAATTAACTTAGATGCAATGCAATTAAAGGCATATGCCTTCAGAATTAACTTAGATGCTATGCAATTAAAGGCATATGCCTTCAGAATTAACTTAGATGCTATGGAATTAAAGGCATATGCCTTCAGAATTAACTTAGATGCAATGCAATTAAAGGCATATGCCTTCAGAATTAACTTAGATGCAATGCAATTAAAGGCATATGCCTTCAGAATTAACTTAGATGCAATGCAATTAAAGGCATATGCCTTCAGAATTAACTTAGATGCAATGCAATTAAAGGCATATGCCTGCAGAATTAACTTAGATGCAATGCAATTAAAGGCATATGCCTTCAGAATTAACTTAGATGCAATGCAATTAAAGGCATATGCCTTCAGAATTAACTTAGATGCAATGCAATTAAAGGCATATGCCTTCAGAATTAACTTAGATGCAATGCAATTAAAGGCATATGCCTTCAGAATTAACTTAGATGCAATGCAATTAAAGGCATATGCCTTCAGAATTAACTTAGATGCTATGGAATTAAAGGCATATGCCTTCAGAATTAACTTAGATGCAATGCAATTAAAGGCATATGCCTTCAGAATTAACTTAGATGCAATGCAATTAAAGGCATATGCCTGCAGAATTAACTTAGATGCAATGCAATTAAAGGCATATGCCTTCAGAATTAACTTAGATGCTATGGAATTAAAGGCATATGCCTGCATAATGAACTTAGATGCAATGCAATTAAAGGCATATGCCTTCAGAATTAACTTAGATGCTATGGAATTAAAGGCATATGCCTTCAGAATTAACTTAGATGCAATGCAATTAAAGGCATATGCCTTCAGAATTAACTTAGATGCTATGGAATTAAAGGCATATGCCTTCAGAATTAACTTAGATGCTATGGAATTAAAGGCATATGCCTGCAGAATTAACTTAGATGCAATGCAATTAAAGGCATATGCCTTCAGAATTAACTTAGATGCTATGCAATTAAAGGCATATGCCTGCAGAATTAACTTAGATGCTATGCAATTAAAGGCATATGCCTTCAGAATTAACTTAGATGCAATGCAATTAAAGGCATATGCCTGCAGAATTAACTTAGATGCAATGCAATTAAAGGCATATGCCTTCAGAATTAACTTAGATGCAATGCAATTAAAGGCATATGCCTTCAGAATTAACTTAGATGCTATGCAATTAAAGGCATATGCCTTCAGAATTAACTTAGATGCAATGCAATTAAAGGCATATGCCTGCAGAATTAACTTAGATGCAATGCAATTAAAGGCATATGCCTTCAGAATTAACTTAGATGCAATGCAATTAAAGGCATATGCCTTCAGAATTAACTTAGATGCAATGCAATTAAAGGCATATGCCTTCAGAATTAACTTAGATGCAATGCAATTAAAGGCATATGCCTTCAGAATTAACTTAGATGCAATGCAATTAAAGGCATATGCCTGCAGAATTAACTTAGATGCAATGCAATTAAAGGCATATGCCTTCAGAATTAACTTAGATGCTATGGAATTAAAGGCATATGCCTTCAGAATTAACTTAGATGCAATGCAATTAAAGGCATATGCCTTCAGAATTAACTTAGATGCTATGGAATTAAAGGCATATGCCTTCAGAATTAACTTAGATGCAATGCAATTAAAGGCATATGCCTTCAGAATTAACTTAGATGCTATGGAATTAAAGGCATATGCCTTCAGAATTAACTTAGATGCAATGCAATTAAAGGCATATGCCTTCAGAATTAACTTAGATGCAATGCAATTAAAGGCATATGCCTTCAGAATTAACTTAGATGCTATGCAATTAAAGGCATATGCCTTCAGAATTAACTTAGATGCAATGCAATTAAAGGCATATGCCTTCAGAATTAACTTAGATGCTATGCAATTAAAGGCATATGCCTTCAGAATTAACTTAGATGCAATGCAATTAAAGGCATATGCCTTCAGAATTAACTTAGATGCAATGCAATTAAAGGCATATGCCTTCAGAATTAACTTAGATGCTATGGAATTAAAGGCATATGCCTGCAGAATTAACTTAGATGCAATGCAATTAAAGGCATATGCCTTCAGAATTAACTTAGATGCTATGCAATTAAAGGCATATGCCTTCAGAATTAACTTAGATGCAATGCAATTAAAGGCATATGCCTGCAGAATTAACTTAGATGCAATGCAATTAAAGGCATATGCCTTCAGAATTAACTTAGATGCTATGCAATTAAAGGCATATGCCTTCAGAATTAACTTAGATGCAATGCAATTAAAGGCATATGCCTTCAGAATTAACTTAGATGCTATGCAATTAAAGGCATATGCCTTCAGAATTAACTTAGATGCAATGCAATTAAAGGCATATGCCTTCAGAATTAACTTAGATGCAATGCAATTAAAGGCATATGCCTTCAGAATTAACTTAGATGCAATGCAATTAAAGGCATATGCCTTCAGAATTAACTTAGATGCAATGCAATTAAAGGCATATGCCTTCAGAATTAACTTAGATGCAATGCAATTAAAGGCATATGCCTTCAGAATTAACTTAGATGCAATGCAATTAAAGGCATATGCCTTCAGAATTAACTTAGATGCAATGCAATTAAAGGCATATGCCTTCAGAATTAACTTAGATGCAATGCAATTAAAGGCATATGCCTTCAGAATTAACTTAGATGCAATGCAATTAAAGGCATATGCCTTCAGAATTAACTTAGATGCAATGCAATTAAAGGCATATGCCTGCAGAATTAACTTAGATGCAATGCAATTAAAGGCATATGCCTTCAGAATTAACTTAGATGCAATGCAATTAAAGGCATATGCCTTCAGAATTAACTTAGATGCAATGCAATTAAAGGCATATGCCTTCAGAATTAACTTAGATGCTATGCAATTAAAGGCATATGCCTTCAGAATTAACTTAGATGCTATGGAATTAAAGGCATATGCCTGCAGAATTAACTTAGATGCTATGCAATTAAAGGCATATGCCTGCAGAATTAACTTAGATGCAATGCAATTAAAGGCATATGCCTTCAGAATTAACTTAGATGCAATGCAATTAAAGGCATATGCCTTCAGAATTAACTTAGATGCAATGCAATTAAAGGCATATGCCTTCAGAATTAACTTAGATGCAATGCAATTAAAGGCATATGCCTTCAGAATTAACTTAGATGCAATGCAATTAAAGGCATATGCCTTCAGAATTAACTTAGATGCAATGCAATTAAAGGCATATGCCTTCAGAATTAACTTAGATGCAATGCAATTAAAGGCATATGCTTGCATAATGAACTTAGATGCAATGCAATTAAAGGCATATGCCTTCAGAATTAACTTAGATGCAATGCAATTAAAGGCATATGCCTGCAGAATTAACTTAGATGCAATGCAATTAAAGGCATATGCCTTCAGAATTAACTTAGATGCTATGGAATTAAAGGCATATGCCTTCAGAATTAACTTAGATGCAATGCAATTAAAGGCATATGCCTGCAGAATTAACTTAGATGCAATGCAATTAAAGGCATATGCCTTCAGAATTAACTTAGATGCTATGGAATTAAAGGCATATGCCTTCAGAATTAACTTAGATGCAATGCAATTAAAGGCATATGCCTGCAGAATTAACTTAGATGCAATGCAATTAAAGGCATATGCCTGCAGAATTAACTTAGATGCTATGCAATTAAAGGCATATGCCTTCAGAATTAACTTAGATGCAATGCAATTAAAGGCATATGCCTTCAGAATTAACTTAGATGCAATGCAATTAAAGGCATATGCCTTCAGAATTAACTTAGATGCAATGCAATTAAAGGCATATGCCTTCAGAATTAACTTAGATGCAATGCAATTAAAGGCATATGCCTTCAGAATTAACTTAGATGCAATGCAATTAAAGGCATATGCCTTCAGAATTAACTTAGATGCTATGGAATTAAAGGCATATGCCTTCAGAATTAACTTAGATGCTATGCAATTAAAGGCATATGCCTGCAGAATTAACTTAGATGCAATGCAATTAAAGGCATATGCCTTCAGAATTAACTTAGATGCAATGCAATTAAAGGCATATGCCTTCAGAATTAACTTAGATGCAATGCAATTAAAGGCATATGCCTTCAGAATTAACTTAGATGCAATGCAATTAAAGGCATATGCCTTCAGAATTAACTTAGATGCTATGGAATTAAAGGCATATGCCTTCAGAATTAACTTAGATGCAATGCAATTAAAGGCATATGCCTGCAGAATTAACTTAGATGCAATGCAATTAAAGGCATATGCCTTCAGAATTAACTTAGATGCTATGGAATTAAAGGCATATGCCTTCAGAATTAACTTAGATGCAATGCAATTAAAGGCATATGCCTTCAGAATTAACTTAGATGCTATGGAATTAAAGGCATATGCCTTCAGAATTAACTTAGATGCAATGCAATTAAAGGCATATGCCTTCAGAATTAACTTAGATGCAATGCAATTAAAGGCATATGCCTTCAGAATTAACTTAGATGCAATGCAATTAAAGGCATATGCCTTCAGAATTAACTTAGATGCTATGCAATTAAAGGCATATGCCTTCAGAATTAACTTAGATGCAATGCAATTAAAGGCATATGCCTTCAGAATTAACTTAGATGCTATGCAATTAAAGGCATATGCCTGCAGAATTAACTTAGATGCAATGCAATTAAAGGCATATGCCTTCAGAATTAACTTAGATGCAATGCAATTAAAGGCATATGCCTTCAGAATTAACTTAGATGCAATGCAATTAAAGGCATATGCCTTCAGAATTAACTTAGATGCAATGCAATTAAAGGCATATGCCTTCAGAATTAACTTAGATGCTATGGAATTAAAGGCATATGCCTTCAGAATTAACTTAGATGCTATGCAATTAAAGGCATATGCCTTCAGAATTAACTTAGATGCAATGCAATTAAAGGCATATGCCTTCAGAATTAACTTAGATGCTATGCAATTAAAGGCATATGCCTTCAGAATTAACTTAGATGCAATGCAATTAAAGGCATATGCCTTCAGAATTAACTTAGATGCAATGCAATTAAAGGCATATGCCTTCAGAATTAACTTAGATGCAATGCAATTAAAGGCATATGCCTGCAGAATTAACTTAGATGCAATGCAATTAAAGGCATATGCCTTCAGAATTAACTTAGATGCTATGGAATTAAAGGCATATGCCTTCAGAATTAACTTAGATGCAATGCAATTAAAGGCATATGCCTTCAGAATTAACTTAGATGCAATGCAATTAAAGGCATATGCCTTCAGAATTAACTTAGATGCAATGCAATTAAAGGCATATGCCTTCAGAATTAACTTAGATGCTATGGAATTAAAGGCATATGCCTTCAGAATTAACTTAGATGCTATGCAATTAAAGGCATATGCCTTCAGAATTAACTTAGATGCTATGGAATTAAAGGCATATGCCTGCAGAATTAACTTAGATGCAATGCAATTAAAGGCATATGCCTTCAGAATTAACTTAGATGCTATGGAATTAAAGGCATATGCCTGCAGAATTAACTTAGATGCAATGCAATTAAAGGCATATGCCTTCAGAATTAACTTAGATGCAATGCAATTAAAGGCATATGCCTTCAGAATTAACTTAGATGCAATGCAATTAAAGGCATATGCCTTCAGAATTAACTTAGATGCTATGCAATTAAAGGCATATGCCTTCAGAATTAACTTAGATGCTATGCAATTAAAGGCATATGCCTTCAGAATTAACTTAGATGCAATGCAATTAAAGGCATATGCCTGCAGAATTAACTTAGATGCAATGCAATTAAAGGCATATGCCTTCAGAATTAACTTAGATGCTATGCAATTAAAGGCATATGCCTTCAGAATTAACTTAGATGCAATGCAATTAAAGGCATATGCCTGCAGAATTAACTTAGATGCAATGCAATTAAAGGCATATGCCTTCAGAATTAACTTAGATGCAATGCAATTAAAGGCATATGCCTTCAGAATTAACTTAGATGCAATGCAATTAAAGGCATATGCCTTCAGAATTAACTTAGATGCTATGCAATTAAAGGCATATGCCTGCAGAATGAACTTAGATGCAATGCAATTAAAGGCATATGCCTTCAGAATTAACTTAGATGCTATGCAATTAAAGGCATATGCCTTCAGAATTAACTTAGATGCAATGCAATTAAAGGCATATGCCTTCAGAATTAACTTAGATGCAATGCAATTAAAGGCATATGCCTTCAGAATTAACTTAGATGCTATGCAATTAAAGGCATATGCCTTCAGAATTAACTTAGATGCTATGCAATTAAAGGCATATGCCTTCAGAATTAACTTAGATGCTATGCAATTAAAGGCATATGCCTTCAGAATTAACTTAGATGCTATGGAATTAAAGGCATATGCCTTCAGAATTAACTTAGATGCAATGCAATTAAAGGCATATGCCTTCAGAATTAACTTAGATGCAATGCAATTAAAGGCATATGCCTTCAGAATTAACTTAGATGCAATGCAATTAAAGGCATATGCCTGCAGAATTAACTTAGATGCTATGCAATTAAAGGCATATGCCTTCAGAATTAACTTAGATGCAATGCAATTAAAGGCATATGCCTTCAGAATTAACTTAGATGCAATGCAATTAAAGGCATATGCCTTCAGAATTAACTTAGATGCTATGGAATTAAAGGCATATGCCTTCAGAATTAACTTAGATGCAATGCAATTAAAGGCATATGCCTTCAGAATTAACTTAGATGCAATGCAATTAAAGGCATATGCCTTCAGAATTAACTTAGATGCAATGCAATTAAAGGCATATGCCTGCAGAATTAACTTAGATGCAATGCAATTAAAGGCATATGCCTTCAGAATTAACTTAGATGCAATGCAATTAAAGGCATATGCCTTCAGAATTAACTTAGATGCTATGGAATTAAAGGCATATGCCTTCAGAATTAACTTAGATGCAATGCAATTAAAGGCATATGCCTTCAGAATTAACTTAGATGCTATGCAATTAAAGGCATATGCCTTCAGAATTAACTTAGATGCTATGGAATTAAAGGCATATGCCTTCAGAATTAACTTAGATGCAATGCAATTAAAGGCATATGCCTTCAGAATTAACTTAGATGCTATGCAATTAAAGGCATATGCCTTCAGAATTAACTTAGATGCAATGCAATTAAAGGCATATGCCTTCAGAATTAACTTAGATGCAATGCAATTAAAGGCATATGCCTTCAGAATTAACTTAGATGCTATGGAATTAAAGGCATATGCCTGCAGAATTAACTTAGATGCAATGCAATTAAAGGCATATGCCTTCAGAATTAACTTAGATGCAATGCAATTAAAGGCATATGCCTTCAGAATTAACTTAGATGCAATGCAATTAAAGGCATATGCCTGCAGAATTAACTTAGATGCAATGCAATTAAAGGCATATGCCTTCAGAATTAACTTAGATGCAATGCAATTAAAGGCATATGCCTTCAGAATTAACTTAGATGCAATGCAATTAAAGGCATATGCCTGCAGAATTAACTTAGATGCTATGGAATTAAAGGCATATGCCTGCAGAATTAACTTAGATGCAATGCAATTAAAGGCATATGCCTTCAGAATTAACTTAGATGCAATGCAATTAAAGGCATATGCCTTCAGAATTAACTTAGATGCTATGCAATTAAAGGCATATGCCTGCAGAATTAACTTAGATGCTATGGAATTAAAGGCATATGCCTTCAGAATTAACTTAGATGCAATGCAATTAAAGGCATATGCCTTCAGAATTAACTTAGATGCAATGCAATTAAAGGCATATGCCTGCAGAATTAACTTAGATGCAATGCAATTAAAGGCATATGCCTTCAGAATTAACTTAGATGCTATGGAATTAAAGGCATATGCCTTCAGAATTAACTTAGATGCAATGCAATTAAAGGCATATGCCTTCAGAATTAACTTAGATGCAATGCAATTAAAGGCATATGCCTTCAGAATTAACTTAGATGCTATGCAATTAAAGGCATATGCCTTCAGAATTAACTTAGATGCTATGCAATTAAAGGCATATGCCTTCAGAATTAACTTAGATGCTATGGAATTAAAGGCATATGCCTGCAGAATTAACTTAGATGCAATGCAATTAAAGGCATATGCCTTCAGAATTAACTTAGATGCAATGCAATTAAAGGCATATGCCTTCAGAATTAACTTAGATGCAATGCAATTAAAGGCATATGCTTGCATAATGAACTTAGATGCAATGCAATTAAAGGCATATGCCTTCAGAATTAACTTAGATGCAATGCAATTAAAGGCATATGCCTTCAGAATTAACTTAGATGCAATGCAATTAAAGGCATATGCCTGCAGAATTAACTTAGATGCTATGGAATTAAAGGCATATGCCTTCAGAATTAACTTAGATGCAATGCAATTAAAGGCATATGCCTGCAGAATTAACTTAGATGCAATGCAATTAAAGGCATATGCCTTCAGAATTAACTTAGATGCAATGCAATTAAAGGCATATGCCTGCAGAATTAACTTAGATGCTATGCAATTAAAGGCATATGCCTTCAGAATTAACTTAGATGCTATGGAATTAAAGGCATATGCCTTCAGAATTAACTTAGATGCAATGCAATTAAAGGCATATGCCTTCAGAATTAACTTAGATGCAATGCAATTAAAGGCATATGCCTTCAGAATTAACTTAGATGCTATGCAATTAAAGGCATATGCCTTCAGAATTAACTTAGATGCTATGGAATTAAAGGCATATGCCTTCAGAATTAACTTAGATGCAATGCAATTAAAGGCATATGCCTTCAGAATTAACTTAGATGCAATGCAATTAAAGGCATATGCCTTCAGAATTAACTTAGATGCTATGCAATTAAAGGCATATGCCTGCAGAATTAACTTAGATGCAATGCAATTAAAGGCATATGCCTTCAGAATTAACTTAGATGCAATGCAATTAAAGGCATATGCCTTCAGAATTAACTTAGATGCAATGCAATTAAAGGCATATGCCTGCAGAATTAACTTAGATGCAATGCAATTAAAGGCATATGCTTGCATAATGAACTTAGATGCTATGCAATTAAAGGCATATGCCTTCAGAATTAACTTAGATGCTATGCAATTAAAGGCATATGCCTTCAGAATTAACTTAGATGCTATGGAATTAAAGGCATATGCCTTCAGAATTAACTTAGATGCAATGCAATTAAAGGCATATGCCTTCAGAATTAACTTAGATGCAATGCAATTAAAGGCATATGCCTTCAGAATTAACTTAGATGCTATGGAATTAAAGGCATATGCCTTCAGAATTAACTTAGATGCTATGCAATTAAAGGCATATGCCTTCAGAATTAACTTAGATGCAATGCAATTAAAGGCATATGCCTTCAGAATTAACTTAGATGCTATGGAATTAAAGGCATATGCCTGCAGAATTAACTTAGATGCAATGCAATTAAAGGCATATGCCTGCAGAATTAACTTAGATGCAATGCAATTAAAGGCATATGCCTTCAGAATTAACTTAGATGCTATGCAATTAAAGGCATATGCCTTCAGAATTAACTTAGATGCAATGCAATTAAAGGCATATGCCTTCAGAATTAACTTAGATGCAATGCAATTAAAGGCATATGCCTTCAGAATTAACTTAGATGCAATGCAATTAAAGGCATATGCCTTCAGAATTAACTTAGATGCAATGCAATTAAAGGCATATGCCTTCAGAATTAACTTAGATGCAATGCAATTAAAGGCATATGCCTGCAGAATTAACTTAGATGCAATGCAATTAAAGGCATATGCCTGCAGAATTAACTTAGATGCTATGGAATTAAAGGCATATGCCTGCAGAATTAACTTAGATGCTATGCAATTAAAGGCATATGCCTTCAGAATTAACTTAGATGCAATGCAATTAAAGGCATATGCCTTCAGAATTAACTTAGATGCAATGCAATTAAAGGCATATGCCTGCAGAATTAACTTAGATGCTATGGAATTAAAGGCATATGCCTTCAGAATTAACTTAGATGCAATGCAATTAAAGGCATATGCCTTCAGAATTAACTTAGATGCAATGCAATTAAAGGCATATGCCTGCAGAATTAACTTAGATGCAATGCAATTAAAGGCATATGCCTTCAGAATTAACTTAGATGCAATGCAATTAAAGGCATATGCCTGCAGAATTAACTTAGATGCAATGCAATTAAAGGCATATGCCTTCAGAATTAACTTAGATGCTATGCAATTAAAGGCATATGCCTTCAGAATTAACTTAGATGCAATGCAATTAAAGGCATATGCCTTCAGAATTAACTTAGATGCTATGGCAATTAAAGGCATATGCCTTCAGAATTAACTTAGATGCAATGCAATTAAAGGCATATGCCTTCAGAATTAACTTAGATGCAATGCAATTAAAGGCATATGCCTTCAGAATTAACTTAGATGCAATGCAATTAAAGGCATATGCCTTCAGAATTAACTTAGATGCTATGGAATTAAAGGCATATGCCTTCAGAATTAACTTAGATGCAATGCAATTAAAGGCATATGCCTTCAGAATTAACTTAGATGCAATGCAATTAAAGGCATATGCCTGCAGAATTAACTTAGATGCTATGGAATTAAAGGCATATGCCTTCAGAATTAACTTAGATGCTATGCAATTAAAGGCATATGCCTTCAGAATTAACTTAGATGCAATGCAATTAAAGGCATATGCCTTCAGAATTAACTTAGATGAATGCAATTAAAGGCATATGCCTTCAGAATTAACTTAGATGCTATGGAATTAAAGGCATATGCCTTCAGAATTAACTTAGATGCTATGCAATTAAAGGCATATGCCTGCATAATGAACTTAGATGCTATGCAATTAAAGGCATATGCCTTCAGAATTAACTTAGATGCAATGCAATTAAAGGCATATGCCTTCAGAATTAACTTAGATGCAATGCAATTAAAGGCATATGCCTGCAGAATTAACTTAGATGCTATGGAATTAAAGGCATATGCCTTCAGAATTAACTTAGATGCATATGCAATTAAAGGCATATGCCTTCAGAATTAACTTAGATGCTATGGAATTAAAGGCATATGCCTGCATAATGAACTTAGATGCAATGCAATTAAAGGCATATGCCTTCAGAATTAACTTAGATGCTATGGCAATTAAAGGCATATGCCTTCAGAATTAACTTAGATGCAATGCAATTAAAGGCATATGCCTTCAGAATTAACTTAGATGCTATGCAATTAAAGGCATATGCCTTCAGAATTAAATTAGATGCAATGCAATTAAAGGCATATGCCTTCAGAATTAACTTAGATGCTATGCAATTAAAGGCATATGCCTTCAGAATTAACTTAGATGCTATGGAATTAAAGGCATATGCCTGCAGAATTAACTTAGATGCAATGCAATTAAAGGCATATGCCTTCAGAATTAACTTAGATGCAATGCAATTAAAGGCATATGCCTTCAGAATTAACTTAGATGCAATGCAATTAAAGGCATATGCCTTCAGAATTAACTTAGATGCAATGCAATTAAAGGCATATGCCTGCAGAATTAACTTAGATGCAATGCAATTAAAGGCATATGCCTTCAGAATTAACTTAGATGCTATGGAATTAAAGGCATATGCCTTCAGAATTAACTTAGATGCTATGCAATTAAAGGCATATGCCTGCAGAATTAACTTAGATGCAATGCAATTAAAGGCATATGCCTTCAGAATTAACTTAGATGCAATGCAATTAAAGGCATATGCCTTCAGAATTAACTTAGATGCAATGCAATTAAAGGCATATGCCTTCAGAATTAACTTAGATGCAATGCAATTAAAGGCATATGCCTTCAGAATTAACTTAGATGCTATGCAATTAAAGGCATATGCCTGCAGAATTAACTTAGATGCAATGCAATTAAAGGCATATGCCTTCAGAATTAACTTAGATGCAATGCAATTAAAGGCATATGCCTGCATAATTAACTTAGATGCTATGCAATTAAAGGCATATGCCTTCAGAATTAACTTAGATGCAATGCAATTAAAGGCATATGCCTGCAGAATTAACTTAGATGCAATGCAATTAAAGGCATATGCCTGCAGAATTAACTTAGATGCAATGCAATTAAAGGCATATGCCTTCAGAATTAACTTAGATGCAATGCAATTAAAGGCATATGCCTTCAGAATTAACTTAGATGCAATGCAACTAAAGGCATATGCCTTCAGAATTAACTTAGATGCAATGCAATTAAAGGCATATGCCTTCAGAATTAACTTAGATGCAATGCAATTAAAGGCATATGCCTTCAGAATTAACTTAGATGCTATGGCAATTAAAGGCATATGCCTTCAGAATTAACTTAGATGCTATGGAATTAAAGGCATATGCCTGCAGAATTAACTTAGATGCAATGCAATTAAAGGCATATGCCTTCAGAATTAACTTAGATGCTATGCAATTAAAGGCATATGCCTTCAGAATTAACTTAGATGCAATGCAATTAAAAGGCATATGCCTTCAGAATTAACTTAGATGCAATGCAATTAAAGGCATATGCCTGCAGAATTAACTTAGATGCAATGGAATTAAAGGCATATGCCTTCAGAATTAACTTAGATGCTATGCAATTAAAGGCATATGCCTTCAGAATTAACTTAGATGCTATGCAATTAAAGGCATATGCCTTCAGAATTAACTTAGATGCAATGCAATTAAAGGCATATGCCTGCAGAATTAACTTAGATGCTATGCAATTAAAGGCATATGCCTTCAGAATTAACTTAGATGCTATGCAATTAAAGGCATATGCCTGCAGAATTAACTTAGATGCAATGCAATTAAAGGCATATGCCTTCAGAATTAACTTAGATGCAATGCAATTAAAGGCATATGCCTGCAGAATTAACTTAGATGCAATGCAATTAAAGGCATATGCCTTCAGAATTAACTTAGATGCTATGCAATTAAAGGCATATGCCTTCAGAATTAACTTAGATGCTATGCAATTAAAGGCATATGCCTGCAGAATTAACTTAGATGCAATGCAATTAAAGGCATATGCCTTCAGAATTAACTTAGATGCAATGCAATTAAAGGCATATGCCTTCAGAATTAACTTAGATGCTATGCAATTAAAGGCATATGCCTTCAGAATTAACTTAGATGCTATGCAATTAAAGGCATATGCCTTCAGAATTAACTTAGATGCTATGGAATTAAAGGCATATGCCTTCAGAATTAACTTAGATGCTATGGAATTAAAGGCATATGCCTTCAGAATTAACTTAGATGCTATGGAATTAAAGGCATATGCCTTCAGAATTAACTTAGATGCAATGCAATTAAAGGCATATGCCTTCAGAATTAACTTAGATGCTATGCAATTAAAGGCATATGCCTTCAGAATTAACTTAGATGCAATGCAATTAAAGGCATATGCCTGCAGAATTAACTTAGATGCTATGCAATTAAAGGCATATGCCTGCAGAATTAACTTAGATGCAATGCAATTAAAGGCATATGCCTTCAGAATTAACTTAGATGCTATGGAATTAAAGGCATATGCCTGCAGAATTAACTTAGATGCAATGCAATTAAAGGCATATGCCTTCAGAATTAACTTAGATGCAATGCAATTAAAGGCATATGCCTTCAGAATTAACTTAGATGCTATGGAATTAAAGGCATATGCCTGCAGAATTAACTTAGATGCAATGCAATTAAAGGCATATGCCTGCATAATGAACTTAGATGCAATGCAATTAAAGGCATATGCCTTCAGAATTAACTTAGATGCTATGCAATTAAAGGCATATGCCTGCAGAATTAACTTAGATGCAATGCAATTAAAGGCATATGCCTGCAGAATTAACTTAGATGCAATGCAATTAAAGGCATATGCCTTCAGAATTAACTTAGATGCTATGGAATTAAAGGCATATGCCTTCAGAATTAACTTAGATGCTATGCAATTAAAGGCATATGCCTTCAGAATTAACTTAGATGCTATGCAATTAAAGGCATATGCCTTCAGAATTAACTTAGATGCAATGCAATTAAAGGCATATGCCTGCAGAATTAACTTAGATGCTATGCAATTAAAGGCATATGCCTTCAGAATTAACTTAGATGCTATGCAATTAAAGGCATATGCCTGCAGAATTAACTTAGGTGCAATGCAATTAAAGGCATATGCCTGCAGAATTAACTTAGATGCAATGCAATTAAAGGCATATGCCTTCAGAATTAACTTAGATGCAATGGAATTAAAGGCATATGCCTGCAGAATTAACTTAGATGCTATGCAATTAAAGGCATATGCCTTCAGAATTAACTTAGATGCTATGCAATTAAAGGCATATGCCTGCATAATGAACTTAGATGCAGTGCAATTAAAGGCATATGCCTTCAGAATTAACTTAGATGCTATGGCAATTAAAGGCATATGCCTGCAGAATTAACTTAGATGCAATGCAATTAAAGGCATATGCCTTCAGAATTAACTTAGATGCTATGGAATTAAAGGCATATGCCTTCAGAATTAACTTAGATGCTATGGAATTAAAGGCATATGCCTTCAGAATTAACTTAGATGCTATGGAATTAAAGGCATATGCCTGCATAATTAACTTAGATGCAATGCAATTAAAGGCATATGCCTGCATAATGAACTTAGATGCAATGCAATTAAAGGCATATGCCTGCAGAATTAACTTAGATGCTATGCAACTAAAGGCATATGCCTGCAGAATTAACTTAGATGCAATGCAATTAAAGGCATATGCCTGCAGAATTAACTTAGATGCAATGCAATTAAAGGCATATGCCTTCAGAATTAACTTAGATGCTATGCAATTAAAGGCATATGCCTTCAGAATTAACTTAGATGCAATGCAATTAAAGGCATATGCCTGCAGAATTAACTTAGATGCAATGCAATTAAAGGCATATGCCTTCAGAATTAACTTAGATGCAATGCAATTAAAGGCATATGCCTGCAGAATTAACTTAGATGCTATGCAATTAAAGGCATATGCCTTCAGAATTAACTTAGATGCTATGGAATTAAAGGCATATGCCTGCAGAATTAACTTAGATGCAATGCAATTAAAGGCATATGCCTTCAGAATTAACTTAGATGCAATGCAATTAAAGGCATATGCCTTCAGAATTAACTTAGATGCAATGCAATTAAAGGCATATGCCTTCAGAATTAACTTAGATGCAATGCAATTAAAGGCATATGCCTGCAGAATTAACTTAGATGCTATGCAATTAAAGGCATATGCCTTCAGAATTAACTTAGATGCAATGCAATTAAAGGCATATGCCTGCAGAATTAACTTAGATGCAATGCAATTAAAGGCATATGCATGCAGAATTAACTTAGATGCTATGCAATTAAAGGCATATGCCTTCAGAATTAACTTAGATGCAATGCAATTAAAGGCATATGCCTTCAGAATTAACTTAGATGCAATGCAATTAAAGGCATATGCCTTCAGAATTAACTTAGATGCAATGCAACTAAAGGCATATGCCTTCAGAATTAACTTAGATGCAATGCAATTAAAGGCATATGCCTTCAGAATTAACTTAGATGCAATGCAATTAAAGGCATATGCCTTCAGAATTAACTTAGATGCAATGCAATTAAAGGCATATGCCTTCAGAATTAACTTAGATGCAATGCAATTAAAGGCATATGCCTGCAGAATTAACTTAGATGCAATGCAATTAAAGGCATATGCCTGCATAATGAACTTAGATGCAATGCAATTAAAGGCATATGCCTTCAGAATTAACTTAGATGCTATGCAATTAAAGGCATATGCCTTCAGAATTAACTTAGATGCAATGCAATTAAAGGCATATGCCTTCAGAATTAACTTAGATGCAATGCAACTAAAGGCATATGCCTTCAGAATTAACTTAGATGCAATGCAATTAAAGGCATATGCCTGCAGAATTAACTTAGATGCAATGCAATTAAAGGCATATGCCTTCAGAATTAACTTAGATGCTATGGAATTAAAGGCATATGCCTTCAGAATTAACTTAGATGCTATGCAATTAAAGGCATATGCCTTCAGAATTAACTTAGATGCAATGCAATTAAAGGCATATGCCTGCAGAATTAACTTAGATGCAATGCAATTAAAGGCATATGCCTTCAGAATTAACTTAGATGCAATGCAACTAAAGGCATATGCCTTCAGAATTAACTTAGATGCAATGCAATTAAAGGCATATGCCTTCAGAATTAACTTAGATGCAATGCAATTAAAGGCATATGCCTTCAGAATTAACTTAGATGCAATGCAATTAAAGGCATATGCCTTCAGAATTAACTTAGATGCTATGGAATTAAAGGCATATGCCTTCAGAATTAACTTAGATGCTATGCAATTAAAGGCATATGCCTTCAGAATTAACTTAGATGCAATGCAATTAAAGGCATATGCCTTCAGAATTAACTTAGATGCAATGCAATTAAAGGCATATGCCTTCAGAATTAACTTAGATGCAATGCAATTAAAGGCATATGCCTTCAGAATTAACTTAGATGCAATGCAATTAAAGGCATATGCCTTCAGAATTAACTTAGATGCAATGCAATTAAAGGCATATGCCTTCAGAATTAACTTAGATGCAATGCAATTAAAGGCATATGCCTTCAGAATTAACTTAGATGCAATGCAATTAAAGGCATATGCCTTCAGAATTAACTTAGATGCTATGCAATTAAAGGCATATGCCTTCAGAATTAACTTAGATGCAATGCAATTAAAGGCATATGCCTGCATAATTAACTTAGATGCAATGCAACTAAAGGCATATGCCTTCAGAATTAACTTAGATGCAATGCAATTAAAGGCATATGCCTTCAGAATTAACTTAGATGCAATGCAATTAAAGGCATATGCCTGCAGAATTAACTTAGATGCTATGCAATTAAAGGCATATGCCTTCAGAATTAACTTAGATGCAATGCAATTAAAGGCATATGCCTTCAGAATTAACTTAGATGCAATGCAATTAAAGGCATATGCCTGCAGAATTAACTTAGATGCAATGCAATTAAAGGCATATGCCTTCAGAATTAACTTAGATGCTATGCAATTAAAGGCATATGCCTTCAGAATTAACTTAGATGCAATGCAATTAAAGGCATATGCCTGCAGAATTAACTTAGATGCTATGCAATTAAAGGCATATGCCTTCAGAATTAACTTAGATGCAATGCAATTAAAGGCATATGCCTGCAGAATTAACTTAGATGCTATGCAATTAAAGGCATATGCCTTCAGAATTAACTTAGATGCAATGCAATTAAAGGCATATGCCTTCAGAATTAACTTAGATGGAATGCAATTAAAGGCATATGCCTGCATAATGAACTTAGATGCTATGGAATTAAAGGCATATGCCTTCAGAATTAACTTAGATGCTATGCAATTAAAGGCATATGCCTGCATAATGAACTTAGATGCAATGCAATTAAAGGCATATGCCTTCAGAATTAACTTAGATGCTATGCAATTAAAGGCATATGCCTGCAGAATTAACTTAGATGCAATGCAATTAAAGGCATATGCATTCAGAATTAACTTACATGCTATGGAATTAAAGGCATATGCCTGCAGAATTAACTTAGATGCTATGCAATTAAAGGCATATGCCTGCAGAATTAACTTAGATGCAATGCAATTAAAGGCATATGCCTTCAGAATTAACTTAGATGCAATGCAATTAAAGGCATATGCCTTCAGAATTAACTTAGATGCAATGCAATTAAAGGCATATGCTTGCATAATGAACTTAGATGCTATGCAATTAAAGGCATATGCCTTCAGAATTAACTTAGATGCTATGCAATTAAAGGCATATGCCTTCAGAATTAACTTAGATGCAATGCAATTAAAGGCATATGCCTTCAGAGTTAACTTAGATGCTATGCAATTAAAGGCATATGCCTTCAGAATTAACTTAGATGCTATGGAATTAAAGGCATATGCCTGCAGAATTAACTTAGATGCAATGCAATTAAAGGCATATGCCTGCAGAATTAACTTAGATGCAATGCAATTAAAGGCATATGCCTTCAGAATTAACTTAGATGCTATGGAATTAAAGGCATATGCCTGCAGAATTAACTTAGATGCAATGCAATTAAAGGCATATGCCTTCAGAATTAACATAGATGCAATGCAATTAAAGGCATATGCCTGCATAATTAACTTAGATGCAATGCAATTAAAGGCATATGCCTTCAGAATTAACTTAGATGCAATGCAATTAAAGGCATATGCCTTCAGAATTAACTTAGATGCAATGCAATTAAAGGCATATGCCTTCAGAATTAACTTAGATGCAATGCAATTAAAGGCATATGCCTTCAGAATTAACTTAGATGCTATGCAATTAAAGGCATATGCCTGCATAATGAACTTAGATGCTATGCAATTAAAGGCATATGCCTTCAGAATTAACTTAGATGCTATGGAATTAAAGGCATATGCCTTCAGAATTAACTTAGATGCAATGCAATTAAAGGCATATGCCTTCAGAATTAACTTAGATGCAATGCAATTAAAGGCATATGCCTTCAGAATTAACTTAGATGCTATGCAATTAAAGGCATATGCCTTCAGAATTAACTTAGATGCAATGCAATTAAAGGCATATGCCTGCATAATTAACTTAGATGCAATGCAATTAAAGGCATATGCCTGCAGAATTAACTTAGATGCAATGCAATTAAAGGCATATGCCTTCAGAATTAACTTAGATGCAATGCAATTAAAGGCATATGCCTGCATAATGAACTTAGATGCAATGCAATTAAAGGCATATGCCTTCAGAATTAACTTAGATGCTATGCAATTAAAGGCATATGCCTGCAGAATTAACTTAGATGCAATGCAATTAAAGGCATATGCCTTCAGAATTAACTTAGATGCAATGCAACTAAAGGCATATGCCTTCAGAATTAACTTAGATGCAATGCAATTAAAGGCATATGCCTTCAGAATTAACTTAGATGCAATGCAATTAAAGGCATATGCCTGCAGAATTAACTTAGATGCAATGCAATTAAAGGCATATGCCTGCATAATGAACTTAGATGCAATGCAATTAAAGGCATATGCCTTCAGAATTAACTTAGATGCAGTGCAATTAAAGGCATATGCCTTCAGAATTAAATTAGATGCTATGCAATTAAAGGCATATGCCTGCAGAATTAACTTAGATGCCATGCAATTAAAGGCATATGCCTGCAGAATTAACTTAGATGCAATGCAATTAAAGGCATATGCCTTCAGAATTAACTTAGATGCTATGGAATTAAAGGCATATGCCTTCAGAATTAACTTAGATGCTATGCAATTAAAGGCATATGCCTGCATAATGAACTTAGATGCAATGCAATTAAAGGCATATGCCTTCAGAATTAACTTAGATGCAATGCAACTAAAGGCATATGCCTTCAGAATTAACTTAGATGCAATGCAATTAAAGGCATACGCCTGCATAATGAACTTAGATGCAATGCAATTAAAGGCATATGCCTGCATAATGAACTTAGATGCAATGCAATTAAAGGCATATGCTTGCATAATGAACTTAGATGCTATGCAATTAAAGGCATATGCCTGCAGAATTAACTTAGATGCAATGCAACTAAAGGCATATGCCTTCAGAATTAACTTAGATGCTATGGAATTAAAGGCATATGCCTTCAGAATTAACTTAGATGCTATGGAATTAAAGGCATATGCCTTCAGAATTAACTTAGATGCAATGCAATTAAAGGCATATGCCTTCAGAATTAACTTAGATGCAATGCAATTAAAGGCATATGCCTTCAGAATTAACTTAGATGCAATGCAATTAAAGGCATATGCCTGCAGAATTAACTTAGATGCAATGCAATTAAAGGCATATGCCTGCAGAATTAACTTAGATGCTATGCAATTAAAGGCATATGCCTGCAGAATTAACTTAGATGCAATGCAATTAAAGGCATATGCCTGCAGAATTAACTTAGATGCTATGGAATTAAAGGCATATGCCTTCAGAATTAACTTAGATGCTATGGAATTAAAGGCATATGCCTTCAGAATTAACTTAGATGCTATGCAATTAAAGGCATATGCCTGCATAATGAACTTAGATGCTATGCAATTAAAGGCATATGCCTTCAGAATTAACTTAGATGCAATGCAATTAAAGGCATATGCCTTCAGAATTAACTTAGATGATATGGAATTAAAGGCATATGCCTGCAGAATTAACTTAGATGCAATGCAATTAAAGGCATATGCCTTCAGAATTAACTTACATGCTATGGAATTAAAGGCATATGCCTTCAGAATTAACTTAGATGCTATGGAATTAAAGGCATATGCCTGCAGAATTAACTTAGATGCAATGCAATTAAAGGCATATGCCTGCAGAATTAACTTAGATGCAATGCAATTAAAGGCATATGCCTTCAGAATTAACTTAGATGCTATGGAATTAAAGGCATATGCCTCAGAATTAACTTAGATGCAATGCAATTAAAGGCATATGCCTTCAGAATTAACTTAGATGCAATGCAATTAAAAGGCATATGCCTGCAGAATTAACTTAGATGCAATGCAATTAAAGGCATATGCCTGCATAATGAACTTAGATGAAATGCAATTAAAGGCATATGCCTGCATAATGAACTTAGATGCAATGCAATTAAAGGCATATGCTTGCATAATGAACTTAGATGCTATGCAATTAAAGGCATATGCCTTCAGAATTAACTTAGATGCTATGGAATTAAAGGCATATGCCTTCAGAATTAACTTAGATGCAATGCAATTAAAGGCATATGCCTTCAGAATTAACTTAGATGCAATGCAATTAAAGGCATATGCCTTGCAGAATTAACTTAGATGCAATGCAATTAAAGGCATATGCCTGCAGAATTAACTTAGATGCAATGCAATTAAAGGCATATGCCTGCATAATGAACTTAGATGCAATGCAATTAAAGGCATATGCCTTCAGAATTAACTTAGATGCTATGGAATTAAAGGCATATGCCTGCAGAATTAACTTAGATGCTATGGAATTAAAGGCATATGCCTGCAGAATTAACTTAGATGATATGGAATTAAAGGCATATGCCTGCATAATGAACTTAGATGCTATGGAATTAAAGGCATATGCCTTCAGAATTAACTTAGATGCTATGGAATTAAAGGCATATGCCTTCAGAATTAACTTAGATGCTATGCAATTAAAGGCATATGCCTGCAGAATTAACTTAGATGCAATGCAATTAAAGGCATATGCCTGCAGAATTAACTTAGATGAAATGCAATTAAAGGCATATGCCTTCAGAATTAACTTAGATGCTATGCAATTAAAGGCATATGCCTGCAGAATTAACTTAGATGCAATGCAATTAAAGGCATATGCTTGCATAATGAACTTAGATGCTATGCAATTAAAGGCATATGCCTGCAGAATTAACTTAGATGCAATGCAATTAAAGGCATATGCCTTCAGAATTAACTTAGATGATATGCAATTAAAGGCATATGCCTGCAGAATTAACTTAGATGCTATGGAATTAAAGGCATATGCCTGCAGAATTAACTTAGATGCTATGCAATTAAAGGCATATGCCTGCAGAATTAACTTAGATGCAATGCAATTAAAGGCATATGCATTCAGAATTAACTTACATGCTATGGAATTAAAGGCATATGCCTTCAGAATTAACATAGATGCAATGCAATTAAAGGCATATGCCTTCAGAATTAACTTAGATGCTATGCAATTAAAGGCATATGCCTGCAGAATTAACTTAGATGCAATGCAATTAAAGGCATATGCCTGCAGAATTAACTTAGATGCTCTGGAATTAAAGGCATATGCCTGCATAATTAACTTAGATGCAATGCAATTAAAGGCATATGCCTTCATAATTAACTGAGAAGCAATGCAATAAAAGGCATATGCCTGCAGAATTCACTTAGATGCAATGCAATTAAAGGCATATGCCTGCATAATGAACTTAGATGAAATGCATGTAAAAGCATTTGCCTGCATAATGAACTTAGATGCAATGCAATTAAAGGCATATGCTTGCATAATGAACTTAGATGCTATGCAATTAAAGGCATATGCCTTCAAAATTAACTTAGATGCTATGGAATTAAAGGCATATGCCTGCAGAATTAACTTAGATGCTATGCAATTAAAGGCATATGCCTGCAGACTTAACTTAGATGCAATGCAACTAAAGGCATATGCCTTCAGAATTAACTTAGATGCAATGCAATTAAAGGCATATGCCTGCAGAAGTAACTTAGATGCAATGCAATTAAAGGCATATGCCTGCATAATGAACTTAGATGCAATGCAATTAAAGGCATATGCCTGCAGAATTAACTTAGATGCAATGCAATTAAAGGCATATGCCTTTATAATTAACTTAGATGCTATGAAATTAAAGGCATATGCCTTCAGAATTAACTTAGATGCAATGCAATTAAAGGCATATGCCTTCAGAATTAACTTAGATGCAATGCAATTAAAGGCATATGCTTGCAGAAGTAACTTAGATGCAATGCAATTAAAGGCATATGCCTGCATAATGAACTTAGATGCAATGCAATTAAAGGCATAAGCTTGCAGAATGAACTTAGATGCAATGCAATTAAAGGCATATGCCTGCAGAATTAACTTAGATGCTATGGAATTAAAGGCATATGCCTGCAGAATTAACTTAGATGCAATGCAATTAAAGGCATATGCCTTCAGAATTAACTTAGATGCCAATGGCAATTAAAGGCATATGCCTTCAGAATTAACTAAGATGCTATGCAATTAAAGGCATATGCCTGCAGAATTAACTTAGATGCAATGCATTTAAAGGCATATGCCTGCACAATTAACTTACATGAAATGCAATTAAAGGCATATGCCTTCAGAATTAACTTAGATGCAATGCAATTAAAGGCATATGCCTGCAGAATTAACTTAGATGCTATGGAATTAAAGGCATATGCTTGCATAATGAACTTAGATGCTATGCAATTAAAGGCATATGCCTGCAGACTTAACTTAGATGCAATGCAGCTAAAGGCATATGCCTTCAGAATTAACTTAGATGCTATGGAACTAAAGGCATATGCCTGCAGAATTAACTTAGATGCTACGGAATTAAAGGCATATGCCTGCAGAATTAACTTAGATGCTATGCAATTAAAGGCATATGCCCTCAGAATTAACTTAGATGCAATGCAATTAAAGGCATATGCATTCAGAATTAACTTACATGCTATGGAATTAAAGGCATATGCCTTCAGAATTAACTTAGATGCTGTGGAATTAAAGGCATATGACTTCAGAATTAACTTAGATGATGTGGAATTAAAGGCATAGGCCTGCAGAATTAACTGAGAAGCAATGCAATTAAAGGTATATCCCTGCAGAATTCACTTAGATGCTATGGAATTAAAGGCATATGCCTGCATAATTAACTTAGATGCAATGCAATTAAAGGCATATGCCTTCAGAATTAACTGAGAAGCAATGCAATTAAAGGCATATGCCTGCAGAATTAACTTAGATGCAATGCAATTAAAGGCATATGCCTGCATAATGAACTTAGATGAAATGCATGTAAAAGCATATGCCTGCATAATGAACTTAGATGCAATGCAATTAAAGGCATATGCCTGCATAATGAACTTAGATGCAATGCAATTAAAGGCATATGCTTGCATAATGAACATAGATGCTATGCAATTAAAGGCATATGCCTGCAGACTTAACTTAGATGCAATGCAATTAAAGGCATATGCCTTCAGAATTAACTTAGATGATATGGAATTAAAGGCTTATGCCTGCAGAATTAACTTAGATGCTATGGAATTAAAGGCATATGCCTGCAGAATTAACTTAGATGCTATGCAATTAAAGGCATATGCCTGCAGAATTAACTGAGAAGCAATGCAATTAAAGGTATATCCCTGCAGAATTCACTTAGATGCTCTGGAATTAAATGCATATGCCTGCATAATTAACTTAGATGCAATGCAATTAAAGGCATATGCCTTCATAATTAACTGAGAAGCAATGCAATAAAAGGCATATGCCTGCAGAATTAACTTAGATGCAATGCAATTAAAGGCATATGCCTGCATAATGAACTTAGATGAAATGCATGTAAAAGCATATGCCTGCATAATGAACTTAGATGCAATGCAATTAAAGGCATATGCTTGCATAATGAACTTAGATGCTATGCAATTAAAGGCATATGCCTTCAGAATGAACTTAGATGCTATGGAATTAAAGGCATATGCCTGCATAATGAACTTAGATGCTATGCAATTAAAGGCATATGCCTGCAGACTTAACTTAGATGCAATGCAACTAAAGGCATATGCCTTCAGAATTAACTTAGATGCAATGCAATTAAAGGCATATGCCTGCAGAAGTAACTTAGATGCAATGCAATTAAAGGCATATGCCTGCAGAATTAACTTAGATGCAATGCAATTAAAGGCATATGCCTGCAGAATTAACTTAGATGCAATGCAATTAAAGGCATATGCCTTTATAATTAACTTAGATGCTATGAAATTAAAGGCATATGCCTTCAGAATTAACTAAGATGCAATACAACTAAAGGCATATACCTTCAGAATTAACTTAGATGCAATGCAATTAAAGGCATATGCTTGCAGAAGTAACTTAGATGCAATGCAATTAAAGGCATATGCCTGCAGAATGAACTTAGATGCAATGCAATTAAAGGCATATGCCTGCAGAATTAACTTAGATGCTATGGAATTAAAGGCATATGCCTTCAGAATTAGCTTAGGTGCTATGCAATTAAAGGCATATGCCTTCAGAATTAACATGGATGCCATGGAATTAAAGGCATATGCCTTCAGAATTAACTAAGATGCTATGCAATTAAAGGCATATGCCTGCAGAATTAACTTAGATGCAATGCATTTAAAGGCATATGCCTGCACAATTAACTTACATGAAATGCAATTAAAGGAATATGCCTTTAGAATTAACTTAGATGCAATGCAATTAAAGGCATATGCCTGCAGAATTAACTTAGATGCTATGGAATTAAAGGCATATGCTTGCATAATGAACTTAGATGCTATGCAATTAAAGGCATATGCCTGCAGACTTAACTTAGATGCAATGCAGCTAAAGGCATATGCCTTCAGAATTAACTTAGATGCTATGGAATTAAAGGCATATGCCTGCAGAATTAACTTAGATGCTATGGAATTAAAGGCATATGCCTGCAGAATTAACTTAGATGCTATGCAATTAAAGGCATATGCATTCAGAATTAACTTACATGCTATGGAATTAAAGGCATATGACTTCAGAATTAACTTAGATGCTGTGGAATTAAAGGCATATGACTTCAGAATTAACTTAGATGATGTGGAATTAAAGGCATAGGCCTGCAGAATTAACTGAGAAGCAATGCAATTAAAGGTATATCCCTGCAGAATTCACTTAGATGCTATGGAATTAAAGGCATATGCCTGCATAATTAACTTAGATGCAATGCAATTAAAGGCATATGCCTTCAGAATTAACTGAGAAGCAATGCAATAAAAGGCATATGCCTGCAGAATTCACTTAGATGCAATGCAATTAAAGGCATATGACTGCATAATGAACTTAGATGAAATGCATGTAAAAGCATATGCCTGCATAATGAACTCTAGATGCAATGCAATTAAAGGCATATGCCTGCATAATGAACTTAGATGAAATGCATGTAAAAGGCATATGCCTGCATAATGAACTTAGATGCAAAGCAATTAAGGGCATATGCTTGCATAATGAACTTTGATGCTATGCAATTAAAGGCATATGCCTTCAGAATTAACTTAGATGCTATGGAATTAAAGGCATATGCCTTCAGAATTAACTTAGATGCAATGCAACTAAACGCATATGCCTTCAGAATTAACTTAGATGCAATGCAATTAAAGGCATATTCCTGCATAATGAACTTGGATGCAATGCAATTAAAGGCATATGCCTGCAGAATGAACTTAGATGCTATGCAATTAAAGGCATATGCACTCAGAATTAACTTAGATGCTGTGGAATTAAAGGCATATGCCTGCATAATTAACTTAGATGCAATGCAATTAAAGGCATATGCCTTCAGAATTAACTGAGAAGCAATGCAATTAAAAGCATATGCCTGCAGAATTCACTTAGATGCAATGCAATTAAAGGCATATGCCTGCATAATGAACTTAGATGCAATGCAATTAAAGGCATATGCTTGCATAATGAACTTAGATGCTATGGAATTAAAGGCATATGCCTTCAGAATTAACTAAGATGCAGTGCAACTAAAGGCATATGCTTGCAGAAGTAACTTAGATGCAATGAAATTAAAGGCATATGCCTGCAGAATTAACTTAGATGCTATGGAATTAAAGGCATATGCCTTCAGAATTAACTTAGATGCTATGGAATTAAAGGCATATGCCTGCAGAATTAACTTAGATGCAATGCAATAAAAGGCATATGCCTGCATAATTAACTAAGATGCTATGCAATTAAAGGCATATGCCTGCAGAATTAACTTAGATGCAATGCAACTAATGGCATATGCCTTCAGAATTAACTTAGATGCAATGCAATTAAAGGCATATGCCTGCATAATGAACTTAGATGCAATGCAATTAAAGGCATATGCCTTCAGAATTAACTTAGATGCATTGCAATTAAAGTTTAATTTTATGGCATTTTAATTTAATTGCATTGCATCTAAGTTAATTCTGAAGGCATATTCCTTTAAATGCATTGCATCTAAGTGAATTCTGCAGGCATATGCCTTTAATTGCATTGCATCTAAGTGAATTCTGAAGGCATATGCCTTTAATTCCATAGCATCTAAGTTAATTCTGCAGGCACATGCCTTTAATAGCATTGCATCTAAGTTAGTTCTGAAGGCATATGCCTTTAGGTGCATTGCATCTAAGTTAATTCTGAAGGCATATGCCTTTAATTGCATTGCATCTAAGTTAATTCTGCAGGCATATGCCTTTAGTTGCATTGCATCTAAGTTAATTCTGCAGGCATATGCCTTTAATTGCATTGCTCCTAAGTTAATTCTGCAGGCATATGCCTTTAATTGCATATCATCTAAGTTAATTCTGAAGGCATATGCCTTTAGTTGCATTGCTCCTAAGTTAATTCTTCAGGCATATGCCTTTAATTGCATTGCATCTAAGTTACTTCTGAAGGCATATGCCTTTAATTCCATAGCATCTAAGTTAATTCTGAAGGCATATGCCTTTAATTCCATTGCATCTAAGTTACTTCTGAAGGCATATGCCTTTAATTCCATAGCATCTAAGTTAATTCTGAAGGCATATGCCTTTAATTGCATTGCATCTAAGTTAATTCTGAAGGCATATGCCTTTAGTTGCATTGCATCTAAGTTAATTCTGCAGGCATATGCCTTTAATTGCATTGCATCTAAGTGAATTCTGAAGGCATATGCCTTTAATTCCGTAGCATCTAAGTTAATTCTGCAGGCATATGCCTTTAATTGCATTGCATCTAAGTTAGTTCTGAAGGCATATGCCTTTAATTGCATGGCATCTAAGTTAATTCTGAAGGCATATGCCTTTAATTGCATTGCATTTAAGTTAATTCTGCAGGCATATGCCTTTAAATGCATTGCATCTAAGTTAATTCTCAAGGCATATGCCTTTAGTTGCATTGCATCTAAGATAATTCTGCAGGCATATGCCTTTAACTGCATTGCATCTAAGTTAATTCTGCAGGCATATGCCTTTAATTGCATAGCTTCTAAGTTAATTCTGCAGGCATATGCCTTTAAATGCGTAGCATCTAAGTAAATTTTGCAGGCATATGCCTTTAATTGCATTGCATCTAAGTTCATTATGCAGGCATATGCCTTTAATTGCTTTGCATCTAAGTTAATTCTGAAGGCATATGCCTTTAATTCCGTAGCATCTAAGTTAATTCTGAAGGCATATGCCTTTAATTGCATTGCATCTAAGTGAATTCTGAAGGCATATGCCTTTAATTCCATAGCATCTAAGTGAATTTTGCAGGCATATGCCTTTAATTGCATTGCATCTAAGTTAGTTCTGAAGGCATATGCCTTTAGTTGCATTGCATCTAAGTTAATTCTGAAGGCATATGCCTTTAATTGCATTGCATCTAACTTAATTCTGAAGGCATATGCCTTTAATTCCGTAGCATCTAAGTTAATTCTGAAGGCATATGCCTTTAATTGCTTAGCATCTAAGTTCATTATGCAAGCATATGCCTTTAACTGCATTGCATCTAAGTTAATTCTGCAGGCATATGCCTTTAATTGCATAGCATCTAAGTTAATTCTGCAGGCATATGCCTTTAATTGCGTAGCATCTAAGTTAATTCTGCAGGCATATGCCTTTAATTGCATTGCATCTAAGTTCATTATGCAGGCATATGCCTTTAGTTGCATTGCATCTAAGTTAATTCTGCAGGCATATGCCTTTAATTGCATATCATCTAAGTTAATTTTGCAGGCATATGCCTTTAATTGCATAGCATCTAAGTTAATTCTGCAGGCATATGCCTTTAATTCCATAGCATCTAAGTTAATTCTGAAGGCATATGCCTTTTGTTGCATTGCATCTAAGTTAATTCTGAAGGCATATGCCATTAATTGCATAGCATCTAAGTTAATTCTGCAGGCATATGCCTTTAACTGCATTGCATCTAAGTTAATTCTGCAGGCATATGCCTTTAATTGCATAGCTTCTAAGTTAATTCTGCAGGCATATGCCTTTAAATGCGTAGCATCTAAGTAAATTTTGCAGGCATATGCCTTTAATTGCATTGCATCTAAGTTCATTATGCAGACATATGCCTTTAATTGCTTTGCATCTAAGTGAATTCTGAAGGCATATGCCTTTAATTCCATAGCATCTAAGTGAATTTTGCAGGCATATGCCTTTAATTGCATTGCATCTAAGTTAGTTCTGAAGGCATATGCCTTTAATTGCATTGCATCTAACTTAATTCTGAAGGCATATGCCTTTAATTCCGTAGCATCTAAGTTAATTCTGAAGGCATATGCCTTTAATTGCATAGCATCTAAGTTCATTATGCAAGCATATGCCTTTAACTTCATTGCATCTAAGTTAATTCTGCAGGCATATGCCTTTAATTGCATAGCATCAAAGTTAATTCTGCAGGCATATGCCTTTAATTGCGTAGCATCTAAGTAAATTCTGCAGGCATATGCCTTTAATTGTATTGCATCTAAGTTCATTATGCAGGCATATGCCTTTAGTTGCATTGCATCTAAGTTAATTCTGAAGGCATATTCCTTTAAATGCATAGCATCTAAGTGAATTCTGCAGGCATATGCCTTTAATTGCATTGCATCTAAGTGAATTCTGAAGGCATATGCCTTTAATTCCATAGCATCTATGTGAATTCTGAAAGCATATGCCTTTAATTGCATTGCATCTAAGTTAATTCTGCAGGCATATGCCTTTAATTGCATAGCATCTAAGTTAATTCTGAAGGCATATTCCATTAATTGCATTGAATCTCAGTTAATTCTGAAGACATATTCCATTAATTGCATAGCATCTAAGTTAATTCTGAAGGCATATGCCTTTAATTGCATTGCATCCTAGTTAATTCTGCAGGCATATGCCTTTAATTGCATTGCATCTAAGTGAATTCTGAAGGCATATGCCTTTAATTGCATTGCATCTAAGAGAATTCTGCAGGCATATGCCTTTAATTCCATAGCATCTAAGTGAATTCTGAAGGCATATGCCTTTAGTTGCATTGCATCTAAGTTAATTCTGAAGGCATATGCCTTTAACTGCAATGCATCTATGTTAATTCTGAAGGCATATGCCTTTAAATGCATTGCATCTAAGTTAATTCTGAAGGCATATGCCTTTAATTGCATTCCATCTAAGTTAATTCTGCAGGCATATGCCTTTAATTGCATTGCATCTAAGTTAATTCTGAAGGCATATGCCTTTAATTGCATTGCATCTAAGTTATTTTCTGCAGGCATATGCCTTTAATTGCATTGCATCTAAGTTAATTCTGAAGGCATATGCCTTTAATTGCATAGCATCTATGTTAATTCTGAAGGCATATGCCTTTAATTCCATAGCATCTAAGTTAATTCTGCAGGCATATGCCTTGAATTCCATAGCATCTAAATTAATTCTGAAGGCATATGCCTTTAGTTGTATTGCATCTAAGTTAATTCTGAAGGCATATTCCTTTAATTCCATAGCATCTTAGTTAATTCTGCAGGCATATGCCTCTAATTCTATAGCATCTAAGTTAATTCTGAAGGCATATGCCTTTAATTGCATTGCTCCTAAGTTAATTCTGCAGGCATATGCCTTTAATTCCATAGCATCTAAGATAATTCTGAAGGCATATGCCTTTAATTGCATTGCATCTAAGCTAATTCTACAGGCATATGCCTTTAATTGCATTGCATCTAAGTAAATTCTGCAGGCATATGCCTTTAATTGCATTGCATCTAAGTTAATTCTGAGGGCATACGCCTTTAATTGCATTGCATCTAAGTTAATTCTGAAGGCATTTGCCTTTAATTGCATTGCTCCTAAGTTAATTCTGCAGGCATATGCCTTTAATTGCATTGCATCTACGTTAATTCTGAAGGCATATTCCTTTAAATGCATAGCATCTAAGTGAATTCTGCAGGCATATGCCTTTAATTGCATTGCATCTAAGTGAATTCTGAAGGCATATGCCTTTAATTCCATAGCATCTATGTGAATTCTGAAAGCATATGCCTTTAATTGCATTGCATCTAAGTTAATTCTGCAGGCATATGCCTTTAATTGCATAGCATCTAAGTTAATTCTGAAGGCATATTCCATTAATTGCATTGAATCTCAGTTAATTCTGAAGACATATTCCATTAATTGCATAGCATCTAAGTTAATTCTGAAGGCATATGCCTTTAATTGCATTGCATCTAAGTTAATTGTGAAGGAATATGCCTCTAGTTGCATTGCATCTAAGTTAATTCTGCAGGCATATGCCTTTAACTGCATTGCATCTAAGTTAATTCTGAAGGCATATGCCTTTAATTGCATTGCTCCTAAGTTAATTCTGCTGGCATATGCCTTTAACTGCATTGCATCTAAGTTCATTATGCAAGCATGTGCCTTTAATTGCATAGCATCTAAGTTAATTCTGAAGGCATATGCCTTTAATTGCATTGCATCTAAGTTAATTCTGAAGGCATATGCCTTTAATTGCATTGCATCTAAGTTAATTCTGAAGGCATATGCCTTTAATTGCATTGCATCTAAGTTAATTCTGAAGGCATATGCCTTTAATTGCATTGCATCTAAGTTAATTCTGCAGGCATATGCCTTTAATTGCATTGCATCTAAGTGAATTCTGAAGGCATATGCCTTTAATTGCATTGCATCTAAGTTAATTCTGAAGGCATATGCCTTTAATTGCATTGCATCTAAGTGAATTCTGAAGGCATATGCCTTTAATTCCATAGCATCTAAGTGAATTTTGCAGGCATATGCCTTTAATTGCATTGCATCTAAGTTAGTTCTGAAGGCATATGCCTTTAGTTGCATTGCATCTAAGTTAATTCTGAAGGCATATGCCTTTAATTGCGTAGCATCTAAGTAAATTCTGCAGGCATATGCCTTTAATTGCATTGCATCTAAGTTAATTCTGAAGGCATATGCCTTTAATTCCGTAGCATCTAAGTTAATTCTGAAGGCATATGCCTTTAATTGCATAGCATCTAAGTTCATTATGCAAGCATATGCCTTTAACTGCATTGCATCTAAGTTAATTCTGCAGGCATATGCCTTTAATTGCATAGCATCTAAGTTAATTCTGCAGGCATATGCCTTAAATTGCGTAGCATCTAAGTAAATTCTGCAGGCATATGCCTTTAATTGCATTGCATCTAAGTGAATTCTGAAGGCATATGCCTTTAATTCCATAGCATCTAAGTTAATTCTGAAGGCATATGCCTTTTGTTGCATTGCATCTAAGTTAATTCTGAAGGCATATGCCTTTAATTGCATAGCATCTAAGTTAATTCTGCAGGCATATGCCTTTAATTGCATTGCATCTAAGTTAATTCTGAAGGCATATGCCTTTAATTGCATTGCATCTAAGTTAATTCTGCAGGCATATGCCTTTAATTGCATTGCATCCTAGTTAATTCTGCAGGCATATGCCTTTAGTTGCATTGCATCTAAGTTAGTTCTGAAGGCATATGCCTTTAATTGCATTGCATCTAATAGAATTCTGCAGGCATATGCCTTTAATAGCATTGCATCTAAGTTAGTTCTGAAGGCATATGCTTTTAATTGCATTGCATCTAAGTTAATTGTGCAGGCATATGCCTTTAATTGCATTGCATCTAAGTGAATTCTGAAGGCATATGCCTTTAATTCCATAGCATCTAAGTGAATTCTGAAGGCATATGCCTTTAGTTGCATTGCAACTAAGATAATTCTGAAGGCATATTCCTTTAATTGCATTGCATCTAAGTTAATTCTGCAGGAATATGCCTTTAGTTGCATTGCATCTAAGTTAATTCTGAAGGCATATGCCTTTAACTGCAATGCATCTATGTTAATTCTGAAGGCATATGCCATTAAATGCATTGCATCTAAGTTAATTCTGAAGGCATATGCCTTTAATTGCATAGCATCTAAGTTAATTCTGCAGGCATATGCCTTTAATTTCATTGCATCTAAGTTAATTCTGAAGGCATATGCCTTTAGTTGCATTGCATCTAAGTTATTTTCTGCAGGCATATGCCTTTAATTGCATTGCATCCTAGTTAATTCTGCAGGCATATGCCTTTAATTGCATAGCATCTATGTTAATTCTGAAGGCATATGCCTTTAATTGCATTGCATCTAAGTTAATTCTGCAGGCATATGCCTTGAATTCCATAGCATCTAAGTTAATTCTGAAGGCATATGCCTTTAGTTGTATTGCATCTAAGTTAATTCTGAAGGCATATTCCTTTAATTCCATAGCATCTTAGTTAATTCTGCAGGCATATGCCTCTAATTCCATAGCATCTAAGTTAATTCTGAAGGCATATGCCTTTAATTGCATTGCTCCTAAGTTAATTCTGCAGGCATATGCCTTTAATTGCATAGCATCTAAGTTACTTCTGAAGGCATATGCCTTTAATTCCATAGCATCTAAGATAATTCTGAAGGCATATGCCTTTAATTGCATTGCACCTAAGCTAATTCTGCAGGCATATGCCTTTAATTGCACTGCATCTAAGTTAATTCTGAAGGCATATGCCTTTAATTGCATTGCATCTAAGTTAATTCTGCAGGCATATGCCTTTAATTGCATTGCATCTAAGTTAATTCTGAAGGCATATTCCTTTAAATGCATAGCATCTAAGTGAATTCTGCAGGCATATGCCTTTAATTGCATTGCATCTAAGTGAATTCTGAAGGCATATGCCTTTAATTCCATAGCATCTAAGTGAATTCTGAAGGCATATGCCTTTAATTGCATTGCATCTAAGTTAATTCTGCAGGCATATGCCTTTAATTGCATAGCATCTAAGTTAATTCTGAAGGCATATTCCTTTAATTGCATTGAATCTCAGTTAATTCTGAAGACATATTCCATTAATTGCAAAGCATCTAAGTTAATTCTGAAGGCATATGCCTTTAATTGCATTGCATCTAAGTTAATTGTGAAGGAATATGCCTCTAGTTGCATTGCATCTAAGTTAATTCTGCAGGCATATGCCTTTAACTGCATTGCATCTAAGTTAATTCTGAAGGCATATGCCTTTAATTGCATTGCTCCTAAGTTAATTCTGCAGGCATATGCCTTTAACTGCATTGCATCTAAGTTAATTCTGAAGGCATATGCCTTTAGTTGCATTGCATCTAAGTTAGTTCTGAAGGCATATGCCTTTAATTGCATTGCATCTAAGTTAATTCTGAGGGCATATGCCTTTAATTGCATTGCATCTAAGTTAATTCTGAAGGCATATGCCTTTAGTTGCATAGCATCTAAGTTAATTCTGCAGGCATATGCCTTTAATTGCATTGCATCTAAGTTAATTCTGAAGGCATATGCCTTTAATTGCATTGCATCTAAGTTAATTCTGCAGGCATATGCCTTTAATTGCATTGCATCCTAGTTAATTCTGCAGGCATATGCCTTTAATTGCATTGCATCTAAGTGAATTCTGAAGGCATATGCCTTTAATTGCATTGCATCTAAGAGAATTCTGCAGGCATATGCCTTTAATAGCATTGCATCTAAGTTAGTTCTGAAGGCATATGCTTTGAATTGCATTGCATCTAAGTTAATTCTGCAGGCATATGCCTTTAGTTGCATTGCATCTAAGTTAATTCTGAAGGCATATGCCTTTAACTGCAATGCATCTATGTTAATTCTGAAGGCATATGCCTTTAAATGCATTGCATCTAAGTTAATTCTGAAGGCATATGCCTTTAATTGCATTCCATCTAAGTTAATTCTGCAGGCATATGCCTTTAATTGCATTGCATCTAAGTTAATTCTGAAGGCATATGCCTTTAGTTGCATTGCATCTATGTTAATTCTGAAGGCATATGCCTTTAATTGCATTGCATCTAAGTTAATTCTGCAGGCATATGCCTTGAATTCCATAGCATCTAAGTTAATTCTGAAGGCATATGCCTTTAGTTGTATTGCATCTAAGTTAATTCTGAAGGCATATTCCTTTAATTCCATAGCATCTTAGTTAATTCTGCAGGCATATGCCTCTAATTCCATAGCATCTAAGTTAATTCTGAAGGCATATGCCTTTAATTGCATTGCTCCTAAGTTAATTCTGCAGGCATATGCCTTTAATTGCATAGCATCTAAGTTACTTCTGAAGGCATATGCCTTTAATTCCATAGCATCTAAGATAATTCTGAAGGCATATGCCTTTAATTGCATTGCACCTAAGCTAATTCTGCAGGCATATGCCTTTAATTGCATTGCATCTAAGTTAATTCTGCAGGCATATGCCTTTAATTCCATAGCATCTAAGTTCATTATGCAGGCATATGCCTTTAATTGCATTGCATCTAAGTTAATTCTGAAGGCATATGCCTTTAATTGCATAGCATCTAAGTTAATTCTGAAGGCATATGCCTTTAATTGCATTGCATCTAAGTGAATTGTGAAGGAATATGCCTCTAGTTGCATTGCATCTAAGTTAATTCTGCAGGCATATGCCTTTAATTGCATTGCATCTAAGTTAATTCTGAAGGCATATGCCTTTAATTGCATTGCATCTAAGTTAATTCTGAAGGCATATGCCTTTAATTGCATTGCTCCTAAGTTAATTCTGCAGGCATATGCCTTTAACTGCATTGCATCTAAGTTAATTCTGAAGGCATATGCCTTTAGTTGCATTGCATCTAAGTTAGTTCTGAAGGCATATGCCTTTAATTGCATTGCATCTAAGTTAATTCTGAGGGCATACGCCTTTAATTGCATTGCATCTAAGTTAATTCTGAAGGCATATGCCTTTAGTTGCATAGCATCTAAGTTAATTCTGCAGGCATATGCCTTTAATTGCATTGCATCTAAGTTAATTCTGAAGGCATATGCCTTTAATTGCATTGCTCCTAAGTTAATTCTGCAGGCATATGCCTTTAATTGCATTGCATCCTAGTTAATTCTGCAGGCATATGCCTTTAATTGCATTGCATCTAAGTGAATTCTGAAGGCATATGCCTTTAATTGCATTGCATCTAAGTTAGTTCTGAAGGCATATGCTTTTAATTGCATTGCATCTAAGTTAATTGTGCAGGCATATGCCTTTAATTGCATTGCATCTAAGTGAATTCTGAAGGCATATGCCTTTAATTCCATAGCATCTAAGTGAATTCTGAAGGCATATGCCTTTAGTTGCATTGCATCTAAGATAATTCTGAAGGCATATTCCTTTAATTGCATTGCATCTAAGTTAATTCTGCAGGCATATGCCTTTAGTTGCATTGCATCTAAGTTAATTCTGAAGGCATATGCCTTTAACTGCAATGCATCTATGTTAATTCTGAAGGCATATGCCTTTAATTGCATTGCATCTAAGTTAATTCTGAAGGCATATGCCTTTAATTGCATTCCATCTAAGTTAATTCTGCAGGCATATGCCTTTAATTGCATTGCATCTAAGTTAATTCTGAAGGCATATGCCTTTAGTTGCATTGCATCTATGTTAATTCTGAAGGCATATGCCTTTAATTGCATTGCATCTAAGTTAATTCTGCAGGCATATGCCTTGAATTCCATAGCATCTAAGTTAATTCTGAAGGCATATGCCTTTAGTTGTATTGCATCTAAGTTAATTCTGAAGGCATATTCCTTTAATTCCATAGCATCTTAGTTAATTCTGCAGGCATATGCCTCTAATTCCATAGCATCTAAGTTAATTCTGAAGGCATATGCCTTTAATTGCATTGCACCTAAGCTAATTCTGCAGGCATATGCCTTTAATTGCATTGCATCTAAGTTAATTCTGAAGGCATATGCCTTTAGTTGCATTGCATCTAAGTTAGTTCTGAAGGCATATGCCTTTAATTGCATTGCATCTAAGTTAATTCTGAAGGCATATGCCTTTAGTTGCATTGCTCCTAAGTTAATTCTGCAGGCATATGCCTTTAACTGCATTGCATCTAAGTTAATTCTGCAGGCATATGCCTTTAATTGCATAGCATCTAAGTTAATTCTGCAGGCATATGCCTGTAATTGCGTAGCATCTAAGTAAATTCTGCACGCATATGCCTTTAATTGCATTGCATCTAAGTTCATTATGCAGGCATATGCCTTTAATTGCATTGCTCCTAAGTTAATTCTGAAGGCATATGCCTTTAATTGCATAGCATCTAAGTTACTTCTGAAGGCATATGCCTTTAATTCCATAGCATCTAAGTTAATTCTGAAGGCATATGCCTTTTGTTGCATTGCATCTAAGTTAATTCTGAAGGCATATGCCTTTAATTGCATAGCATCTAAGTTAATTCTGCAGGCATATGCCTTTAATTGCATTTCATCTAAGTTAATTCTGAAGGCATATGCCTTTAATTGCATTGCATCTAAGTTAATTCTGCAGGCATATGCCTTTAATTGCATTGCATCTAAGTGAATTCTGAAGGCATATGCCTTTAATTGCATTGCATCTAAGTCAATTCTGAAGGCATATGCCTTTAATTGCATTGCATCTAAGTGAATTCTGAAGGCATATGCCTTTAATTCCATTGCATCTAAGTGAATTCTGAAGGCATATGACTTTAATTGCATTGCATCTAAGTTAATTCTGCAGGCATATGCCTTTAGTTGCATTGCATCTAAGTTAATTCTGAAGGCATATGCCTTTAACTGCA
>NW_026294696.1:0-55780 GCF_026119805.1 Tympanuchus pallidicinctus | reverse complement strand
GAAGAAGACGATGAAGGAGAACCTGGCCGTTGTGGAGGACAACTTTGCTGAAGTAGAGGCCCGCATCAAACGGCTGCAGAAGTGAGAGCAGCTCCGCGTCCCCCCCCCCCCCCCCCCCCGCCTGACGCCCCCAACCCGCAGGAACCGGCGCTGCTCCTGTGCCCCCGGCTGTGCTCTGTGCCCCCCCCTCACCCCCCGGGGCGCACGGCCGCCTCTCACACTCGGACGATGCGAATAAACATGGTGGCTCGCAGTGCGTCTGCGTCGGCGCCTCCATAGGGCACAGAGCCCCCGATCCCAGACCCAGGGGGGCTGCGTGGATCTGTGGGTCGCCCCATCCATGCCCCCCTTGTCCTGGCGCTGGGCCCCACTGAGCTGAGCGCAGCCCCCTGATACCCGTGGCGCGGATCAGATCCCTCTCAGCCCTCCGTGCCCAGGAGAACCTCCTGCACGGGAAGCCCCGCCGCCCCCAGTTCTTCGTTCAGCCATTGGCCAAGCGAGGCGCCGTGCTCCTTGGCCGCAGGACGCACTGCTGGCCCAGCTTTCAGTCAACCGCTGGTCAGCCATTGGTCAGTCCTTGGTCAGTCCTTGGTCAGCCATTGGTCAGCCATTGGTCAATGTTTGGTCAGCCATTGGTCAGCTGTTGGTCAGCTGTTGGTCAGCTGTTGGTCACTCCTTGGTCACTCCTTGGTCAATCTTTGGCCAATCCTTGGTCACTCCTTGGTCAGCCATTGACCAACCAGGACCCCAGTGTCCCTGCTGGCCTTTCAGGCACACTTCTGGCTCACGCTCCATCCTCGGTCTGCTCCATGTTGGCTGCTGTCAGCACAGAGCCGGGCCCAGCAGTGAGCAGCGGCCCAGCAGTGAGCAGCGGCCCAGCAGCCCGCAGGACGGCGCACGGGGGGCCCTGGGGTCCCAGTTGCCCAACTGCCCTCCATCATAGGGGAAAAGTTGCCTCTGTCAGGCCGGGTTTCCGGCTGGTGACTGGAAAAGGGAAACCCTGCTATGTTCTTAAGAAGGGGAGAAGAGAAGAGCGGGAAGCACCGGGGCTGCAGTGCAGGAGGGCATCGAGGACGGGTTGATCCCAGTGCCAGGCGTTGTGGAGGATGGGGGCAGCCTGAGCCGTGCAGCGTTGGCAGCAGGAGGGGATTTTCTTGAAGTCGGGGCTGCGGAGCTCCGGTGCTTCGGCCTTCGTGGGTCAGACTGCAGGCGCTGTGTTTGGATTTTTTTACCTTTTTAGCGACTGCCAGCTGCGAATCTGATCTTCATTTCAGGAGCGCCGGACGTCCAACACTGACAGCACCAAAGCCTGGGTGCCAGGGGGCGGCACAGGGGGGACCGGCGCCACCTCCTGCAAGGCAGGGTGGGAGCTGCAGCACCGCAGGGTCCCCTTTAACAAGGAGGGTTTAATAAGGAGTTGTTTAATGAGATGCGATGTTTAATGAGGCGCCTGTGCGTGCATTCAAGCTCACGGCACGCAATAGAAGCTTCTGTTCTGTGCTGAGTCCAATTGCCGCAGGTAAACCTGGATCCTATTTGCCTTCTTCAACCTGTATGAGGACCTGTGGACTCCAGCAGGGCACGGAGGGCTCTGAGCAGCTTCCGTCGGGTCGGCAGCACCGCCTCGTATCCTCGGGAAGCCCGGAGCTCCGTCTCAGGTTCCCTCGTTGTTCCCGGGGCTCAGGATCCAGCAGCGATTTCATAACCCAAATATTTCACCCTGCTGGGCTCCCTGTGATCGAACTCGCAGCCGTTAAACCCTACGAGGTTTAGTAGCTGATCGCCCCCCCGCGCAAACCTGCTGCGCTTCGGTAGCTTCCTTTCCCAGCGCCTCCCCCACCGCAACTCGGATCCTGAGAAGACGGGGGCGATTTTGAACCCTTGCGGAAGCCCGAAGGGGATCCTCCCGCCCAAAGGCAAAGCGGAGCTGATGCTCCGGACTCAGCAGGCAAAAGGCGGCGACTTTTAGGTGCAGAGGGCAGCCCTGCCGATTCCCCTGACCGCCGAGCAGCAGCGCCTGCAGGTTGGCCGCCGGCGGTACGAAGCCTCCGCTGCTCCACTGCCAGCCCTTCAGCCTTGCGCCACCCCGCAGCTCCTCCTTTGTCGGGATGGGCGCGCTGTGCTCTGCTCCGCTCCACCACCACCCCCAGCGTCTGAAAACGGTCGATTCTGGGCCGGATTCCTTTCCTACCTTCAAATTTGAGCGGGTGATGATTGCTGAGATCCGGCTGAGCTCCGCGCTTCATTCCGCGTCCTATCGGCGCTGCGTTCTCAGCCCTTCCTTGGGTTTCTCCTACCCTCACTCCAGGCTGAACTCCGTCGCTCTGCCTGGGATCCCGGCCCCCTTGTCTGCCTTAAGCATCCAGCAAGCTCTGAGCAACGCTGCCCCTTCTTAAACAACTTGAAAGCAATGCGTTCTGCATCAGCTACATCGCATTCACAACCAGAACCCCAACCAGATTCCCAACCCCAACCGGAACCCCAAGAAGAACCCGAACCAGAACCCCAACCGGAACCCCAACCCCAAGTGGACGCACGGCTCAGCCCGCACGCATTGCGGCGCACAGATGAGCGCTCGCTCAAACTCCGCTCAGAGGGGCGGAGGGAGGCAAGGGGGAGAGGGGGTGGGTTGGGGCGGTGCTCACGGGTGGCTGCGGGGCGGAGCGGGGCGGTGGGCTCCGACCTCACAGGAGCCCCGACGGAGCGCACCGCCCCCCCTTCCCCCTCTTGATGCGGGGCGGCGTTCGGGACAGCGCCCCCTACCGGCGGGGAGGCCCGCGCTTGCCGACCCTTGCATCACCCTCCAGTTCGCCCCGCCCCTCCTCTCTCATTGGCTCACTGCTCCGTGACGTCATTACATGGCGGGACGCTGATTGGCCGAAGCTGACGTAGCGTCGTTTCGCGCGAAGGTTATAAAAGGGGAGCGCTGCGGAGGGGGCGGCGCAGAAGCGGCTGAACGGCGGAGGACGATGCAAGGGAGGATGAACGGAGCGCAGCGGGAGAGGCCGGGCTGCGGGGAGCCGGGACCGGGCAGGAAGGTATGGGGGCCTCCGGGGGGTCTCGAGGGGATTTTCCTTCGGGCGTGGGGCCTCCGGGCGTTGGGCTCCCGGGGGGGAGGTTTCTGTGGCGGGGCTCCGGAGCGGGGGGCGTCCTGGCGGGGGGGGAGGGGCTCCAAAGGGGTGCGGTCCTGGGGGGGCTTCCGGGGTGGGAGGCGTCCGGGGGAGAGGGAGGCGTCCGGGGTTGGATTCCCGTTGGGCTCTCGGGGGAGGAGGGGGGCGCCGGGACCCCCCGCTCTGTGCCGCGGATGGGGACCCGCCCGGCTCGTGTGACCCCGCTCTGCCCCGCAGGCATCCAGAAGGAAGAGCGTCCTCGTAGGGCAGCACACGTGAGAGCTGCGGGTAGCGGGGGGGGCACAGCTCCGTTCTGCTTCAACCCCCCCTCCGTCGCTGCGTCCCAACATCCCCGGGATTCCCGTTGACCGATGGCGGCCGCCGGGGAGCCGCCCTCCGACGAGCCGCCCGCGTGGTTCCTGGAGCTGCAGGAGCTGCAGGAGCTGCTGATGGCAGCGGAGCCCCTCGAGCCCCCCGCCCCCGGGGGGGCGCAGCAGGTGAGCAGCGCGGGGCCCGCCGGGAACGGGGCGAGCGGACGGACGGAGCCCCGTCACCGCTTCCCCCGTGCGTCCCCGCAGGAAGAAGAGCCGGCCCCGCTCTGGGCTGCGGGGGACCCGGCGCGCCGCGAGCCGGACGAGACGCTGAGCGCCGAGCTGCTGCAGCTCCTGGGAGCGGACGGCGCGGCTCCCGAGCCCCCCCAGCCCCACCGGAACCCCCCCGGAGAGGCGGAAGGGCGGCCCGTGGGGCGCGGGGCGAAACGGAAGCGCGCGGGGGGGGAGCAGCAGAGCGAGCAGCGGCTGCGGCAGCTGAGCGCCCACAACGAGCGGCTCCGGGCTGAGGTCGGGCGGCTGAGCGCCGAGGTGCAGCGCATGCGGGCGGCCCTCATCGAGCGCGTCCTCAGCCTGCGCCGCGCTTAGGGGGCGGAGGGGGCGGCCCGGCCCTTGGGGGGCAGCGCCGCGGCACGGACCGAGGGCTTCAGCAGCGCTGTACGGCATCTGCGTTTTATTACACGCGTGGCACGGCGCCGTCCCGCTCTGTTATTTCTTCCCCGCGTTCTGAGCCAGCGCCAGCTCCCGTTTCAGGGCCAGCAGTTTTCCCACCTCGCCGTCGGTGCGCGCTCTGTCCGCCCCGCTCGCCTTCAGCTGCCGCACGCAGTCGCCCTGGGCAAGAGAGGGGTGAGAGGGGAGGGGGGTGTTTTGGGGGGCGGTGGGGCTGCTTGCAGCCTCCTCCCCACGCTCACCTGCTGGGCCACCTGCTCCGTCAGCTCCTGGATGCGGCTGGGGTCGGTGGGAGCCGCGCCTGGCGCCGAGGGGGGGTCTGACTGCTGGGGGGGTTTTGCCTGAGGAATGGGAGAGAGAAAGAGAAAGATGGGGCTGCGTCCCGTGCTGCGCGATGAGGATGGAGCTGTGGTGGATGAGCAGTGCTGGGGGAACCCGGGGCTGGAGGGGGAGAAAGAAGAGAAAGAGAAGAGGTGCCGAGGCAGGAGAACTATGGGGGGGTCTGGGGAAGTAGGGTGGGAAGAAGAAGAACCAGAAGAGGCAGAGGGGGGAGGTGCCGTGGCAGAGGAGCATTGCTGGGGGGGGAGAAGAGACAGAGGGACGAAGAGCTGCAATGGCAGGGGATGAAGAAGCGCCGGGGTGGATGAATTAATGCAACCGGGGGAGTGTGAAAGGGAGGGAAGGAGGACCAGGAGAGGCCGAGTGCAGAGCAGCACTACTGGGGGCCTTTGGGCTGGGAAAGAAGGGTAAGAAAACAGGAGAAGCAGAGGGATGAGGAGCTGCTGGGGGGCTGGAAGGGGAAACGTGAGAGGCGGGAGGACGAGGTGCCACGGCCAAACGGCCCCCACTCACCTGCCCCCCCCCGAAGCGCTTGCGGAGGGCGTCGATGCGCTCACTCTCCAGCTTCTGGAAGAGCGGACTCACCTGGGGGCAACGAGAAGCTGAGCGCTGGGGGCCCCCCATCGCCCCCCGCCCCCCCTGCTGCCCCCTTACCGTGCCCACGCGGTGGCCGGGGGGCAGCGTGCAGGTGAAGACGTGGCTGAGCACCGAGCGCTCCGGGGGCAGGCAGAGCTGAGCCTCGATGGCCGCGCCGACGGCCGGCATGTAGGGCTGCACCAGGACGGCCAGCAGCGCCGCCACGTTCACCGCCACGCCGGTCACGGTGCCGGCACGCTGCCTGCGGGACGCGAGGCTGACATGGGCGCCGAGTCCCGGCCCCACGCCCCCCCCCCGATGCTCTGCCCCCCCTTCACCTGTCCTCCTCGCCGCCCTTGATGCGCTTCCAGGGCTCGTTCACCTGGATGTATTGGTTGCCGTGGCGGGAGATGTTGAGGACGCAGCGCAGGGCGTCGCGGATGCTGGGGGGGGGACAGACAGAAGGGGGGACAGACAGAAGGGGTCAGCGGGTGCCGGGGGGGCGCCCGCCCCCCTCCCATCCCGAGCCCGGCCCCCGGCCACGCACCGGACCGCCTCCAGCAGCCGGTGGTACTGCCGCAGCTCCGCGGTGACGCGAGCCAGGAGCCGGTGGTCATCCGGCGTCAGCGCCATGGGGGGCACCGCGCCGCCGAAGAACTTGCAGACAAACATCCCGGCTCTGCGGACAGAGGGACGGACGGAGCGGTGTGACGGCAGCCCAGGGGCGGACGCTCGGCCCCCCGCTGCCTCCCTCCCACCTGTTGATGAAGTTGCCCAGGTTGTTCAGCAGCTCCGAGTTGTTCTTCAGCATGAGGTCGCTCCAGGAGAAGGCGCTGTCCTGGCCCTCGGGCCGCACGTACAGCAGGTAGAAGCGCCAGACGTCGGCGGCGATGCCCGTGTCCTTGGCCATGTCCCCAAACACCCCCACGCCGCGGCTCTTGGAGAACTTCCCGTCCTCGTAGTTCAGGTACTCTGGGGGGGGAGGCAGGGAACGGCCCCACGGGGCGTCAGAGCCCCACGTTATGGTCCCACAGAGCAGTCCGTCCCACGGCATGGTCGCAGCCCCACGGAACCCTTACAGCCCCACAGAGTGGCCGTGGCCCTCGGTCACAGCCCCACAGCATCGTCGCGGCCCCACAGAGCGGGCACAGCCCCATAGAGAGGGCACAACAACCACAGAGCCATCGCAGCCCCATAGAGAGGGCACAGCCCCACAGAGCGGGCACAGCCCCATACAGAGGGCACAGCCCCACAGCATCGTCACAGCCCCATAGAGAGGGCACAGCCCCACAGAGCGGGCACAGCCCCATACAGAGGGCACAGCCCCACAGCATGGTTACAGCCCCACAGCATCGTCACAGCCCCATAGAGAGGGCACAACAACCACAGAGCCATCGCAGCCCCACTGAACCATTACAGCCCTACAGACCAGTCGCAGCAGCCACACAACAGTCACAGCCCTACAGAACCATCGTGGAGCCATCGCAGCCCCACAGCGCTCAGAGGCCCCCACTCACAGCCCCACAGGGCGCTCAGAGCTCCTGCTCACGGCCCCCCCATACAACCCCAGCCCCATTCCAGACATGGGAGCCCCCCGACCCCCCCAGCACCTGTGGCAATGAGGTGGTTCACCAGCGTGTAATTGTCATCGGCGCCCAGCAGCGAGCAGGGGAACACAACGCTGTGGAAAGGCACGTTGTCCTTGGCCATGAAGTTGTACAGCTCCACCTGAGGGGGACGCGGGTCAGCAAAGCCCCCACCGCCCCCCATCCCCTCCCTCCCCCCCCCCCTGCTTTGCCCCCCCACCTGCTGCGGGTTCTTCCACCAGCGCTCCCAGTGCTCCGTGTAGTTGGCAGTGATGGACAGGTAGCCGATGGGGGCGTCGAACCACACGTAGAACACCTGCGTGGGGATGGGGGGCGACGCGCTCGGTGCAGGGCCCCTGCTGGCACCGAATCGCCCTGACGGCACCCACCTTGTCCCGGAAGCCGTCCAGAGGCACAGGCGTCCCCCACTGCAGGTCCCGCGTGATGCAGCGCGGCCGCAGCCCATCGCGGATCCAGGAGCGCGTGATGTAGCGCGCGTTGGCCGTCCAGTTCCCCGTAGCCCAGCACTTCTCCAGCCACGGCTGCAGCCGCTCCTCCAGCTGCAGGCAGCGCGCGGAAATGAGCAAAGCATGGGGCGCAGCTCTGCCCCCTTTGGCCCCGGGGGGAGGGAGGGGGAGGGGGGTAACACCCACCTTGGGCAGGTCAAGGAAGAGATGCCGGGTGGGCCGCACCACAGGGCTGCCACCGCACAGCTTGCAGCGAGGAGCCTGCCACCAAAGCACGGTTCAGATGTTGCCCAGCACAACGGCAGGCTGTGGGCAGAGCTGGAGAGCCCCGCTCCCCTTCAGCTCCCCTTCATCCCTCCTTTGGCTCCCTTTCAGCTCCCCTTCCCTTCATCCCTCCTTCAACTCCCCATTCCTCTTCCCTTCGACTCCCCTTCATCCCTCCTTCAGCTCCCCTTCCTCTTCCCTTTGGCTCCCCTTCCTCTTCCCTTCATCCCTCCTTCGGCTCCCCGTTCCTCTCACCTTCAGCTCCACGGCGTTGATCAACTTGCCGCATTTGTCGCACTGATCGCCGCGCGCCTCCTGGTAGGCGCAGAAGGGACAAACGCCCTCCACAAAGCGGTCGGCCAGGAAGCGCTGGCAGCCGGCGCAGTGCAGCTGCTGCACCGTGTCCTGCAGCACGAAGCCCCGCGCCTGCAGGCGCTGGAAGATGTCCTGTGAAATGCTGCGGGGTGACGGGAAGCAGTGAGGCGGTGGCAGCTGGGGGCGCTGAGAGCCCCGGGATGTTCCCATGTTCCCCCCCCCCAACCAAAAATGCTGAGCAAGGAGAGAAAGGAGCGAAAGGGGCTCAGGAAACCCTGCAGGAGGAGAAAGGAGCAAAAGCAGCAGCCGTCCTGCTGTGCCACAAAGCCCTGGGCACCTCCCCCCCCCAAAAAAAATCCTGTTTGAGAAACAAGGCAGCAGCAATCGGGTGCTGGAGAGCCCCAGGCCACCCCCCCCCCCCCCACCTGGGGAACGCTGCAGGAGAAAAGGAATGGGATGAGGGCAGTCAGAGGGCGCCTGAGAGCCTCCGCACAGCACGGCCTCCGGGAGGAGAGAAAAAGGAGTCAAGCAGTGGAAACGTGGTGGTGCCTGAGAGCCCCAAGCTGCCCCCCCGCTTCCACCCCCAAGAAAACCTTGTGGGGGGAGAGAAGAAGGAAGGAGGTGCTGGAGAGCCACCCCCAAGAAATCCAGTGGGGACAAAGCGAAAGGGGGGCAGAGCGGGGAGCTGCGGAGCCCCGGGCCGCCCCCAGCCGCGCCACTCGGCGGCGCTCACGCGGTTTGCTGCGGCGTGGTGGTGCGGCCGAAGCAGTCGAAGGAGATGCCGAACCAGCGGTAGATGTCGGCGTGCACGGCGTGGTATTTGTCGCAGATCTGCCGCGGCGTCAGCCCCTCCTCCAGCGCCTTGGTCTCGGTGGCCGTGCCGTACTCGTCCGTGCCGCACACGTACAGCGTGTTCCAGTTGCGCAGGCGGCAGAACCTGCAGGCGGCTGCGGGTCGGGGGGCAGCACTGGGCGGAACCCCCCCACCCCCAGCCAAACCCCCCCACCCTCAGCCAAACCCCTTCACCCCCAGCCAAATCCCTTCACCCCCAGCCAAAGCCCCTCACCCCCACCCCAGCCAAACCCCCCCCTTCACCCCCAGCCCCAGCCAAACCCCCCCCACCCCCAGCCAAACCCCTTCACCCCCAGCCAAACCCCCCCACCCTCAGCCAAACCCCTTCACCCCCAGCCAAATCCCTTCACCCCCAGCCAAACCCCTTCACCGTTCACCCCCAGCCAAACCCCTTCACCCCCAGCCAAACCCCTTCACCCCCAGCCTCAGCCAAACCCCCTCACCCCCACCCCAGCCAAACCCCTTCACCGTTCACCCCCAGCCAAACCCCTTCACCCCCAGCCAAGCCCCTTCACCCCCAGCCTCAGCCAAACCCCCTCACCCCCACCCCAGCCAAACCCCTTCACCCTTCACCCCCAGCCAAATCCCTTCACCCCCAGCCCCAGCCAAACCCCCTCACCCCCACCCCAGCCAAACCCCTTCACCCCCAGCCACATCCCTTCACCCCCAGCCCCAGCCAAACCCCCCCACCCCCAGCCAAACCCCTTCACCCCCAGCCACATCCCTTCACCCCCAGCCTCAGCCAAACCCCCTCACCCCCAGCCAAACCCCCTCACCCCCAGCCCCAGCCAAACCCCTTCACCCTTCACCCCCAGCCAAACCCCTTCACCCCCAGCCTCAGCCAAACCCCCTCACCCCCAGCCAAACCCCCTCACCCCCACCCCAGCCAAATCCCTTCACCCCCAGCCAAACCCCTTCACCCCCACCCCCAGCCAAACCCCCTCACCCCCACCCCAGCCAAACCCCCTCACCCCCAGCCAAACCCCCTCACCCCGACCCAAACCCCCTCACCTGGCAAAGGCGTCGGCGCTGAGGACGCAGCCGATGATGTTGCCCAGGTGGGGCACGTTGTTGACGTAGGGCAGGGCGCTGGTGATCAGCACGTTCCTCATGCCCTCCACCGGCAACCTGTGCCACACAGAGCCTTCAGACCAAACTACTGTTGTACGAGGGGGAGAAGCTGCCCGGCCAGTCTCATCTCTGAGCCGTGAGTGGGCAGGGGAAAGGCTGCCGTGCGGTCTGTCTATCTGTCTGTCTATCCAGACTTCAGCAAGGCCTCTGACGCCGCCTCCTGCAGCAGCAGCAGCCCGTGGTGAGGACAGGCGCGCTCCTGGCCGGTAAGGACCTGGCTGCAGGAATGGCACCCAGACACCCAGTGGCACCCAGTGGCACCCAGACAGTGGTGGTGAATGGAGCCAAACCCAGCTGGCCACCAGTGGTTCCCCAGGGGTCGGCGCTGGGGCTTCCTCTGCAAGGTCTTTTTGATGACCTGCACGAGGGCACTGAGCGCGCCCTCAGCAAGTGTGCAGGCGACACCAAGTTGGCTGGAAGTGTGGATCTGCCTGGGGGTAGCGAGGCCCTGCAGAGGGATCTGGACAGGCTGGATGGCTGGGCTGAAGCCAGTGGGATGAGTTACAACAGGGCCAAGTGTCCCGTCCTGCATTTTGGGCACAACAGCCCCACGCAGCGCTGCAGGCTTGGGGTGAGCGGCTGGACGACTGAAGAGGAAGGGAGCTGGGATGCTGGATGGTGCTCAGCTGAACAGGAGCCAGCGGTGAGCAGGGGGCCAAGAGGGCCAACAGCATCCTGGCCTGCGTTAGAAACAGTTGGGCAGCAGGAGCAGGGAGGGAATCGTCCCCTGCGCTCAGCTCTGGTGAGGCCGCACCTCGAGTGCTGTGCCCAGTTTTGGGCCCCTCACTACAGGAAAGACATCGAGGCCCTGCAGCGAGTTCCAAGAGGGGCAACAAAGCTGGTGAGGGGTCTGGAGCACAAGGCTGATGAGGGGCGGCTGAAGGAGCCGGGCTGTTCAGTCTGGAGGAGGCTCAGGAGAGCCTGAAGGGAGGCTGCAGTGAGCTGGGGGTCGGCCTCTCCTCTCGTGTAAGAGGACGAGAGGGAATGGCTTCAAGCTGCGCCAGGGGGGATTGAGGCTGGACATCAGGAAACAGCACTTTTCTGGAGCAGCGGCCAGGGAGGTGCTGGAGTCACCGACCCCAGAGGTGTTCAGGGAACGGCTGGGCTTTGTGTTGAGGGACGTGGTTTAGGGAGAGCTACTGGTTACAGGTGGCTGGTTGGACTGGGTGATCTCCAAAGTCTTTTCTAACCTCGGTGATTCGGTGATTCTGCGCGTCCCCCCCCCACAGCCGCACTCACACGGGCTTTGGAGGCCTCCAGGGTTTGGGCAGCGCAGCAGCACCGCGATTCCAGGCGTCCACAGCCGCTGCCACGTCCTCCTCCGTCAGCGCCTGCTCCGACGCGTCGTCCTGCAGGGGGGACGGCTGAGCACTGGAGGGGGGCGGGGGGCGCACGGTGCTCCCACCCCAGGCCCGCACCTCGCAGCCTGCGGCCGTGTCCGGCGGTGGGTGCAGCGGGGGCAGCTTCTGCAGGCAGGCCACAAATTGCTGCAGGCGCTGTGGCAGCAGCACGGTGTCGGCAGCGCTCCTGCACGCCTCTGAGAGCGTCATGCTCCGGAACCAGCTCTGCAGCGGCTCGGCTGTCAGGGAAAGGGGGGACACGAAGCAGCACGATGGCAACCCAGAGACACCCGGTTCACGTCCTCCCCCATAAAATCCTGCAGAAGGGAGAAAGCGGGACCCGCGATCCCGCAGCCCCGCGGCTCCCAGCCCAGCAGCCCTCCGGGAGGCCGGGGAGCGCAGAGGAGCGGCCTCACCCAGCTCTTACCCACGGGCACGGCTTCATCTCGGAGCACAGGGAACAGCGTGCCCCACACCACCACGTCCGCCACCGACTCGGTGTCCTGCAGCATAAAGGAGCGGAGCTGTGCCCCGAGGCGGCCCCGGCCCCACGCCGCACCCCCCACAAACGCACGGGAACGGCCCCCTCACCCCGGCCAGGTACGCCGTGCCTCTCCTGGCCAAGCTCCTCTCGATGTGGCCCAGCGCTCCTCCCAGCGTCGCCGCCGCCTCCGCGCCCGTCCTGCCGTGCACCAGGCGGGCGTACAGGGCCGCCAGAGCGGCGGGCTGCGGGCAGACGGGGGGTCACGGCCGGCTCGCACAGCGGCCACCGCCCCGCCCGCCGCCCGGCCCCCACCTGCAGCTCGGTGGCCTCCCACTCCAGCCATTGCGCGGTCAGGTCGGTGGGCTGCTCGCCGCGCCGCAGGAAGAAATACCTGCGGGACAGAGGGAAGGAGACGGGGAGCGGCGGGGGGCGGGGGGCGGACGGAAGGACGGAAGGACGGACGGCCCCGCACTCACTGACAGATGGCGTTGGGGGAGAAGAGCACCGCGCCGCTCTCCAGCCGCAGGGCGGGGGCCCACGGGGGGCGCAGCGGGGACGGCGGCGGCTCTGCGGGACGGGGAGCTCGTCAGGGGAGGGCGACCGCGGAGGCCCCCGCCCCCCAACGCGGCCCCGGCGGAAGGCCTCACCTCCGGGCTCGGCCCAGCAGAGCTCTACCGGAGCGGCGGCGCATCGAGCGGCCGCCACCACCTTCAGCGCCGCCGGGCTGCCGGGCGCCACCCGCAGCTGCATGGCCACGAGATGATGAAACCGGAAGCGCACAGCTGGGGCGGCACGCGAGTTCTCGCGGGACGAGCCGTCGTAAGGCGCTCACCTGGCGGAGCTCTCGCGAGATGAGTTCTTGGCACCACTCACTTCCGGCGTTTCCATGGTTACTCACGCGCGGTGTGACGTCATAGGAATGCGCCGCGCTCTGCGGCCGTCCGCGGCGGGGGTGGGGGGGTACTGGGGAGTATGGGGGTGGAACGGGGGGGGGGGAGGGAGACCCCGCGGGTGGGGGCGATGGGGGCCTCGGGGCGGGGAGCTTCTACGCACCCACCCCACGGTTCAGGAGCTTTCAGGACCTTCCGTTCCCAGAGAAAGGGGGAGGGAGCGGGAAAAGGGAAGAAGAACGAGAAAAAAAGAGTGAGAATGGGTGAGGAAAGGGAAGAAAAGAAAATGCATCGCAGAATCACAGCATCGCAGAACTGTAGGGGTTGGAAGGGAGCTGCAGAGCTCATGGAGTCCAACCCCCTGCCAAAGCCGTTCCTACAGCAGGGCGCACAGCTCAGCATCCAGGCAGGTCTGGAACATCTGCAGAGCAGGAGACCCCAAACCTCCATGGGCAGCCTGTGCCAGTGAACGGTGGGACCCATAGAGACACATTGGGACCCATAGAGACATGTTGAGACCCATAGAGACACGTTGGGACCCATAGAGACACATTGGGATCCATAGAGACACGTTGGGACCCATAGAGACAGGTTGAGACCCATAGAGACACATTGGGACCCATAGAGACCCATTGGGACCCATAGAGACACGTTGGGACCCATAGAGACACGTTGGGACCCATAGAGACACATTGGGACCCATAGAGACACATTGGGACCCACAGACTCCCCCCCTCCCTGTTCCATCGCTCCTCCCCTCACTGCACAGCCATTCCTTCGCACATTGCTGCACAACTTCCTGTGCTCCATTTCCGGCCGTTTCCCTTCCTCCTGTCTCCACTCCTCACTGAACAGAGTCCATCCTCGCCATGCTGACCCCCACACCTCAGATATTTACAGACCTGGATCAGGTCCCCTCTCAGTCTTCCTTTCTCCATGCTGAACAGCCCCAGTTCACTCAGCCTTTCCCCATAGCAGAGATGCTCCAGGCCGCTCTCCATCTCTGTGCCCCTCCGCTGGACTCTTCCCAAGAGCTCCCTGTCTGTTTGGTGCTGGGCAGCCCAGAACTGGACGCAGTGCTGCAGGTGAGGCCTCAGCAGGGCAGAGCAGAGGGGGAGCATCGCCTCCCTCCACCTGCTGGCCACGCTCTGTGCAATGCAGCCCAGGACGCCGTTGGCCTTTTGGCCACGAGGGCACTGCTGGCTCATGGCGACCTGCCGTCCACCAGGACACCCAGGTCCCTCTGCGCACAGCTCCCCTCCGGCAGCTCATCCCCAACCTGTACTGGTGAATAGGTGCAGCAAACTGCCTTCCCTGTGCTCCTCTGCCTGACTCACGGCTCGCCTCAGGTGATCACTCAGAGGTTCAGGCCGTGACTTAGCAGATCCCATACGCACACCTCAACATTTCCTGAATGCCTCCAGGGAATCTGACTGCAGTCCCTCCCTGGGCAGCCTGTCCAGGGCCCAGCCGCTCTTTTGGAGGAGTTTTTCCTAACGTCCAACCTGAAAGAACTCTTGTTGCTCTCAAGGTTCTTTCGTTTCTTCACAAAGCTGCTTCATCTTCATCTGGCAGGGAGCACGTGAAGGAGCGACGAGATGTGGTTTAGTAGCTTGTGGTACCGATGGGAATGGGAGGGAGGCTGGACTGGATGATCTTGCAGGTCGTTTCCAACCTTGTGATTCTGTGTGATTCTGCGTGAACCCAACGAGATCCAGCCAGGTCAAATGTAGGGCGTTGCACCTGGGTCGGGGCAACCCCAGATGTGTGCAGGCTGGGAGAAGAACTCATGGAGGGCGGCCCTGCTGGGAAGGATTTCAGCATCCTGGCAGATGAAAAACTTCACCTGAGCCAGCAGTGAGAGCTGGGCTCGTTCAGCCTGGAGAAGAGAATGCTCTGGGGAGACCTGATGAGGCCTTGCAGTAATTAAATGGGAACTTATAAGCAGGAGGGAAAGGTGGTGCTATAAAGACTAAAAACCATAAAGACTGGAATGTCTTGAACCTCAACAAAAGAATTTCAAAAGTCAGATGGACTCTGCTATAGAAGCTTGTTATGTGAGAGCAAATCTGAGTGCAGGAAAATCAAAACCCTTTCGTGGTGACTTTGGTAAATAATGTGCAGCAAACACAGCAGGCATAATGTGTCCTGATTAACAAACAAACAGAAAAGGACAGGAGCCTGTATTGATGTCCGTGGCAGGGATTTCTATGAAAATAAGTGATATTTAAGGTTAAAAACAGGGATTTCTATGAAAATAAGCGATATTTTAGGTTAAAAACAGGGATTTCTGTGAAAATAAGCGATATTTTAGGTTAAAAACGGGGATTTCTATGAAAATAAGCAATATTTTAGGTTAAAAACGGGGATTTCTATGAAAATAAGCGATATTTCAGGTTAAAAACAGGGATTTCTGTGGAAATAAGCGATATTTTGGGATTGAAAACAGGGATTTCTGTGAAAATAAGCGATATTTCAGGTTAAAAACAGGGATTTCTGTGGAAATAAGCGATATTTAAGGTTAAAAACAGGGATTTCTATGAAAATAAGCGATATTTAATGTTAAAAACAGGGATTTCTGTGAAAATAAGCGATATTTTAGGGGAAAAACAGGGATTTCTATGAAAATAAGCGATATTTTAGGGGAAAAACAGGGATTTCTGTGAAAATAAGTGATATTTTAGGTTAAAAACAGGGATTTCTATGAAAATAAGCGATATTTTAGGGGAAAAACAGGGATTTCTAGGAAAATAAGCAATATGTTACGTGAGAGCAAATCTGACTGCAGGAAAATCAAAACACTTTCGTGGTGACTTTGGTAAATAACGTGCAGCAAACACAACAGGCATAATGTGTCCTGATTAACAAACAAACAGAAAAGGACAGGAGCCTGTATTGATGTCCGTGGCAGCAGAGGATCTTCCAGAAGAAGGAGGCAGCAGAACCTTACGCTCACACTGCAGTGCAGGAGCAGAAAACTACCGCGAAGCTCTGGGTTCCTCTTGGGAAGGCAAAACTGCACAGAGATGCTCCAGCTGGGTTTGGCAGTGCCCTCCCACCCTCAGATTTCCTGCACACAGCTTCACGCCGCTCCCCTTCACCCTGTCCTACCTCAGAGACCCAAGGAGCACTGATTTGGTACAAAGCACAGCAGCGTGGCGTTAAAATGCAAGTTGTGTTTTCATTGTCAGGGGTATTACAGCCCAGAGCTTGGAGCACTGCCTCCAAAAACCGTGCCAGGATGGCGGCTTGGTGCTCCGAAGCTGCAGAGGTTCTACTCTGGACCCGTAGTGGTGCAGCAGCTCATGGAATGCCGCGGGACAAATCAGGCTGTGCTCTTTGTCGATCTCTAATTTTTATTGACTACAACCAAACTCGTGGTGCCGAGTTGGCGGCACTCGGAACGCTGCCCTGTAACGCCGCGCTGCAGCGCTGCCTGCTGATGCTCGTCCTCTCAGTCGTTCAGCTGCAGCTTCTGCATCATCTCCACCAGGCTGTTCATGGCGGAGCGCTGGAAGGAAACGAGGCAAGTTAGAGGTAGGACAGGAGCAATCTGGGGAGATCTCCCTAAGCAGGGCTGATCAGGTCACTTCCAGAACGGCCCCATGCAGCACAGCACGTTCCTGCCGTTCAGGTCACTTCCCACAGCAGCTGCCTATGCTAAGATTCATGCTCTGCTGGGGGAATGAGGTTTCCAAGGTCGCAGTGCCCGACATGGCAAGGCTCTTTATGGCAGCAAAACCCTCCGGCCGTTACCAACATGCCCTTCTCAAGCCGGAGGAAGGCATCCAAGCTCCCCTGGGCAGCTCTCACTGACGGCTGATTTCCTCGAACGCACAGCTGGGTGCTTTTCTGTTACACTGCTTGCCCTGGGCTTCTGCAATATCTGCCATGTCTGACAGACGGAGGCGCTGAGCACAGCGAGAGCCGTGTCTGCGCTCACCAAGGACTCACCTCTGCTCGTGCAGCAGCAGCTCTCAGAGCAGCCTTCTTCTGTTCCACTCTTTTCTCTCTTTGTTGTCTTCTTGCTGTAAAGCAAGAATAAAACTGAATTCATTTTGTCTGCAGCAAAACTGCAGAAACACGGGTACCATAAAAACAGATGTCAGAAAAAAGACAAAGGAAATTGGAAGCCTCTCAGTGAATGACACTTCCAGTGGAAAGGTGCAGAAGACCACCATGGAGGGAACGGAAAGAGACGGGGTTACACGGCACCTCACTGCCTTGGGCCTTCGTAGGCTTCGACTCTTTTCCCCTCTGCAGAGAAGGAAAAAGCAAAGCAAACCCTCCGCAACTTCAGTGTTTGGTAAGGGCAGCACTGCCCTGCAGGGTGGTACCACAGCACCTGCTTACCTCTCAGCTTGGAGCTCCGTGCTGCAGCAGGCCCAGGCTGTGCTGCTGGAGCCGGCACGCTGCCTCCGCTCTGAGCCCTCGCTCTTTTGTTAGCAGGCAGCTGCGCTGCTGTTTGCTGCTCTGCTTCCAAGCCCTTGCGTTTGCCTCCAGCCAGGGACTGGGAGACAGAGCGGGGGCACACGGCAGGGGAAGGTCTTCTCCCTGAGCTGGGACCTGCTGCTGTGGGAAGCCCTCCAGCCTGGAGACGAGCTCTCTCAGAAAGGACCTCCTGCACTGCTTTCACGTAGATCTTGGCACTGGGCTCAGCACCTCTCTCTGGCAAGAAAAGAGAAGCAAGAAGATATGAGAGTGTGATACTGCTTTCAGTCTGCAAAATGGGCCACAGTGCTGGGACATCTCATCTGGAGTGGTCACGGATCTTAGGATCGCGGGTGAAGCGTGGGTTTGTGTTTCAAATCAGCACAGGAAAGGGAACTGTAAATCCCAGGGATTGAGACCCCAGGCAACACGCAGTGAGAACAGTCCCAGGAAGAACAGACAGGAAGCCGAGTTGGAAAGTCCGTGCACCAAACCCAGGCGCCTGCTGTGTCGCTGTACCTCTCTTGGGTGCCACGTCATGGTCTGTAGCTCCCCTCTGCCTTTCCGCAAGGCTGCGCTTCACAGGAAGGCCACCGGCATCAGATTCTGACAGAAAGGAAACAAGAAAGGCGTGAAGAGCAGCTCTTTGGAGGAAGACTTCAGCACAGTCAGACACAGAGTTCTGGTATGAAGCACAGTTGCTTCCAGTCGCCTTTCTGCTGATCCAACACTGTGCCACTTCTGCAGGCAGCACAGATGTGCAGCGTTCTTTCTTCCCTCCTCCATCACACACAGCCCTGCATGCAGCCCTATTCACAGGCAGCACCCACAGCACAGCTCACAGGAGCTTCTTACCAGAGGAGGCTTTCCGTTTCCCCCCTTGCCCAGCACCGTTCCATGGACGCGCAGGCTCCGCCCCTACAACAAAATACAATTTGCTGGTTTAACAGAAACCAGCGGCCTGTAGAAGTGTTGTCCTGTCAGCCCAAATCCACCCCAAAACAACAAAACCCCAAAGTCTCATTCTTCCTCAGATGGCAGCAGAACCCCGGTCTGCCCGACGGCTCTACGTTCAGCAGAGCAGAGGTGCATCACCAAACAGAACGCTATGAGGTACAGAAGTTGAGACACATTTTTTGGCTCTGAAAGGAATTCAGCCGACTCTAATTTGCATAATTTGCATAACTCTGCATTTATGTGCAGACTTCTGTCGCGCTGCTGCCATCAGCTGCCGCTGCCGGGCTCTCCAACGCTTCTACAGTGCCTTACTGGACATCCCCTGCAGCACTGCACTCAGAAGTAACACTCAACATTCATTCCTCCATCCTTCATGACAGAGGACTGCAGAAACTCACTTTTGCGTGGCAGTGAGGACGGCCCGTCCCCATCGCGTCCCTCTGTGCGCTGCCAGGCGCTGCTGGATCTCTGGCAGCCTGCTGGCTGCTGCTCCCAAACGGGGGGAACCGCGCCGCGCTGCTTCTGAGGAGAGAAAGGAAGAAACGTCGGTGGGGACGGGCAGCCAAGGTTTGCAGAGAGGCTCCTGATCGTGCCAGAGGTGGGGTATCAGTGCTGAGAGATCAGTTAGCACTAGGGGAAAACACAGCCTGAGCCACGTCCACGTCATCGGCCCGGGCTGACAGCAGTGAGCGCAAAACCCAGCTGGTTTTTGAGGTCACAAAGGACCGGTAGGGCTCCTCCTGCTGCACCCCTTCCCTTAAACATGAGAAAAAGGAAGAAACAGCACGCAAAAGAAAGCCAGGCATACCTTTCCTCTCACAGAGGAGGAATTGGAACCACGGTCATCTCCTTGCTGAGACATGATGGCTGAAGTGTCAGAGGAAGCCCAAGGTGTGAGGGTTCTCTCCACACCTCCCTCGCTCCTGGAAGGAGCTGGCTTCACTCGTTCTTCAGCTGCCTCGATCCCCGAGTTCTCCTTTTGGACAGGAACCCTACAGAAAGCACCAACAAGTGAAAAATCACGAGGAAGAAGCATTTTCCCAGCTTTCTTCTGCCATGCAATGGCATCTCCTGAGGAAGGCAGTGCTTGGAAATCAGCTGGCTGCAACAACCGCCTGCCCATCCCTAGCTGCAGCTGGAGCCTGACTGCCATGGCTTCTGTCACCAAGTGCCCCCAGGTCCCCCCCCAGGTCCCCCCCCAGGTCCCCTTTTCCCCCACCAATTGCCCGGCAGCAGTTTTCCAGGGGAGGAATGCCTTTTCATCATCCTCATTGAAACGTGGGACGGAATCTGAACAAGAACCCATTTTCCCTGGAAACAGCCGTTATTCAGAAGGGCACCGTTTGACCTGGCAACTCCTCCCCAGCCCAGCTTTTCAGCTGAGACCCCTCCCGACGACCAGCCAGCACCAACCCAGCTCACCTGGTCACTGCCCAGCCGGAGCGGTGCCCAGCTGACGCACAACGCCGCAGCGCTGCTCCCAGTGGGCTCTAAAGGAAGATCTCTCAATAAAAGCACAGAGCTCAATCTCGGTGTGCACCACGCTCACCAGAGCACCAGCTCTGCTCCCAGCTGGGGCACAAACGCTCCCAGCCCGGCAACCACTGTGACCTCAGCGAGTGCCTGCATCACCGCCGTGCTTTCATCATAAGCAAAGGAGTGGCCACCTCCCAGATCCACATTTGAGGAGACCAACACCGGGGTCACCCATGGGGTGAATTTAAGTGAAGTCATAGAATCATAGAATCGTAGAATCACCAAGGTTGGAAAAGACCTCCAAGCCCATCCAGTCCAACCGTTCCCCCATTCCCAACAGCTCCCACTGAACCACGTCTCTCAACACAGCATCCAGCCTTTCCTTGAACACCCCCAGGCTCGGTGACTCCACCACCTCCCTGGGCATCCATTGCAGTGCCTGACCGCCCTTTCTGAAAAGAAATACTTCCTAAAAGTAACTTAAAAGAGGTCAAATGACTTTAGTGCAGCCCAATAAAAACCGGGAAGGCCTCAGAGTGGTCAATGGTCCCATAGGAACCAGTAGAAAACAAAACCCAGTGCCAGCATCTCGGTCCCAGGGCAGTGCTGGCCTCCCCGGCGCTGTCTGGAGCTTTAGGCCCCTGGGCCGGTGCCGGCCTCTGCAGCTGGGCTGTGGCTTGAAGCCCCTGGGCTGGATCTCACATTTCGGGCTGTTCTTTTTGGCCCTTGGGCTGGCGCCAGCCTCTCTAACTGGGGCTGTGGCTGTGAGCCTCTGGGCTGGATGCAGCTTTTGGGGCTCTGGCCCAAAGCCACCAGGGCTGGTACCAGATTTTAAGAAAACAGCAGGACAGCCACCCAATGGGGTTATCTGAGGTAACAGAACAGAGAAATTAAGATGACTCTTGTGTAACCAGCCTGGGTCATCCTCTCGCTCAGGCACTGCATGATCAGACCCAGGAGATGCTGCCTCCAGATTGGAGGGCAGAAGGATTTTGGGCTTCCAAGCAATCAGCCAGCATTCGGATGAGTCAGCCCCCTGGTTTTTGTGAGGACAGACAAAGTGCATCTTGAAAAGCCATCTGGGCAAAGGCAGAACAGCTTTGTTCTTGGGCCGCAGCACTCCGTGGCCAGGCGCTGCCCAAACGCTGGGCCTGCATTTCCTCCTGGGCATCCACGCGTGCTCCGAGTCTGCTGCAGCTTTCTGCAGGGTCTGTGCCTTCCTGCTGAGGAGCTCCTCGTGTTCTTCTGCAGCTGCCCCCCAGCATCACTGCTGCCTCCTCTGGTGCCGTGCTGGGAGATGCAGCAGCGTCCATCAGCCTGCACTTCCTTCCTCCCAGCAGCAGCTGCTCCTGCACTGACCTCCATTCACACTGGATGCCGTCCACTTCCAGCGCCAGCTGACCTGCGAGACAGAGAAAGGAAATGTGGCATCGGCACAAATGCAGAAGCCCGAGGCTGTGCCACCACCACGTACTGCAGCCTTGGGAAGCCAGCTGCCACTGCAACCTTGGTCAGAAGTAAAGCAGGCGCCGTAAATTAAGAGTGACTTCTGAACTGAAGGAATTGCCACAGTCAGAAATAAATACTGAAATCGCTTACTGAACTGTAGGTGGTTACCTCTGGATTCTTTTGCTTTGGGGGAAATATGGACTTGGAATGGAAGGGTGCAAGAAAAACGAGGAGCACTTGGCAACTCAGGCAAACTGAGCAGTGCAGGGAAGATTGCTGCATTTCTTCTTCTCCTGGACCAGAAATGAATTTCCCTACCTGAAAATGAAAAGGGAAAAAGAGCCCGATGCAGAGTAGACACAACACAGTCTCACATCACAGAAAAGAATACGGAGGGCTCTTGTGGCACAAAGCTCAGGGCTGTAGAAATTAAGGGTGCCTCTGAACTTCAGAAGAAGACAGAAGACAAGGTGAAATGCAGAACAGCAGCACTTCCTGCAGAGCACATCACACAGCTGTAGGCACGGCCTGAGAGCTGACAGTCAGGTGAGAAAGGACAGCCTGACTGTGTGAACGCAGGGACAAGCTGCTCTCTTCTTCTGGGCCTTTGTTCAGTGAGGATTTCCCCCAAGAGCGCTGCTTTCTGCTCAGGCTGCTGCTGTCTCCAGCTGTTGGTCGCTTCCACTGCTGGACGCTGTGGAGATGAGGGGGTTTGGGGGGATGGGGGGGGACTTGGGGGTCAGATGAGGGGGTTTGGGGGGTTGGGGGGGGGGCTGAGGGGGGTTTGGGAGGGATTGCGGGGGAGGCTTGGGGGGGGATTTGGGGTCTTTGGGGGGTTCAAATTTGGGGTCTATGGGGGGGGTTGGGGGGGCCTTTTGGGGCCTTTGGGGGGCTTGGGGGGGATTTGGGGTCTTTGGAGGGGATTGAGGGGGGGTTTGGGGGGCCTTTGGGTGGCAGATGAGGGGGTTTGGGGGGCATTTGGGGGGGGATTTGGGAGGTTTGGGGGGGGTTTTGGGGTCATCCTGCTTTGGGCAAAGCCTGCTGGGTGAACTGCAAACCCAGGTCACAGCCACGAGAATCCAGCTGGTTGCTCTGAAAGGGCTCAGGGGCCACGCGTGGGATCCTTCCTGCTGCTGGTTCTCTCCGGGCAAGAAGCTCCACTCTCAGAGCAGCAGCCAAGAGCTGCAAGGCAGAGGAAGCTTCCAATCCCCGTGGATGTGGCTGTCTGTTAGGACAACAGCTGCCTGCTCTTCAGCAGGGTGATGTAGGTAACAAAACACGCAAGTCAGAGACGTAGTCAAGGAAATACGTAAAGCGGGGGCTGTCGAGGTCACCAGGCGTAACCAGGCGGAATCGGCGTGGGCCCCTCGCGTGGTCAGCAGTACTGTGACAGCCATCAGCCTCTGCGGGGGCTCCTGGACTCATGAGAAGCCATGATGAGGCACGGCAGGACGAGGCACGGCACACGGCTATGGGGCACAGAGAACCGCAGCAAGGCTGGTTGGGAGCACTGTGATATAAGGGACAACTCTAAGAAGAGGGAGCTGCTGGCAATAAGGGCCATTTGCCGCTCACCACGTTGGTGTGATAAAAGCGAGTGATTTGGATGGGGCTGTGAGAGCACTTCATGACGGGACATTGATCAGAGCTTGCCGAAGTAAAGGCAACAAATTTCTATGAAAATAAGCGATATTTAAGGTTAAAAACAGGGATTTCTATGAAAATAAGCGATATTTAAGGTTAAAAACCGGGATTTCTATGAAAATAAGCGATATTTCGGGGAAAAACAGGGATTTCTATGAAAATAAGCGATATTTTAGGTTAAAAACAGGGATTTCTATGAAAATAAGGGATATTTCAGGTTAAAAACAGGGATTTCTATGAAAATGAGTGATATTTTAGGGGAAAAACAGGGATTTCTATGAAAATAAGTGATATTTTAGGGGATGAACAGGGATTTCTGTGAAAATAAGCGATATTTAAGGTTAAAAACAGGGATTTCTGTGAAAATAAGCGATATTTTAGTGGAAAAACAGGGATTTCTGTGAAAATAAGCGATATTTAAGGTTAAAAACAGGGATTTCTATGAAAATAAGCGATATTTAAGGGGAAAAACAGGGATTTCTGTGAAAATAAGCGATATTTAATGGGAAAAACAGGGATTTCTGTGAAAATAAGCGATATTTAAGGGGAAAAACAGGGATTTCTGTGAAAATAAGCGATATTTTAGGGGAAAAGCAGGGATTTCTATGAAAATAAGCGATATTTTAGGGGAAAAACAGGGATTTCTGTGAAAATAAGCGATATTTTAGGGGAAAAACAGGGATTTCTGTGAAAATAAGCGATATTTTATGGGAAAAACAGGGATTTCTGAGAAAATAAGCGAAATTTTGGGGGAAAAACAGGGATTTCTGTGAAAATAAGCGATATTTTAGGGGAAAAACAGGGATTTCTATGAAAATAAGCGGTATTTTTTGGGAAAAACAGGGATTTCTGTGAAAATAAGCGATATTTAAGGGGAAAAACAGGGATTTCTGTGAAAATAAGCGATATTTAATGGGAAAAACAGGGATTTCTATGAAAATAAGCGATATTTTAGGGGAAAAACAGGGATTTCTATGAAAATAAGCGATATTTAAAGTGGAATAACACGGATTTCTATGAAAATAAGCGATATTTAAAGAAAAAAACAGGGACTTCTATGAAAATAAGCAATATTTTGGGGGAAAAACAGGGATTTCTATGAAAATAAGCGATATTTTAGGGGAAAAACCGGGATTTCTATGAAAATAAGCGATATTTTAGGGGAAAAACAGGGATTTCTATGAAAATAAGCGATATTTTAGGGGAAAAATAGGGATTTCTGTGAAAATAAGCGATATTTTATGGGAAAAACAGGGATTTCTGTGAAAATAAGCGATATTTTAGGGGAAAAACAGGGATTTCTATGAAAATAAGCAATATTTTTGGGGGAAAACAGGGATTTCTGGGAAAATAAGCGATATTTTAGGGGAGAAACAGGGATTTCTGAGAAAATAAGCGATATTTTAGGGGAAAAACAGGGATTTCTGTGAAAATAAGCGATATTTTAGGGGATAAACAGGGATTTCTATGAAAATAAGCGATATTTAAAGTGGAAAACCACGGATTTCTATGAAAATAAGCGATATTTAAGGGTTAAAAACAGGGATTTCTATGAAAATAAGCGATATTTAAAGAAAAAAACAGGGACTTCTATGAAAATAAGCAATATTTTAGGGGAAAAACAGGGATTTCTAGAAAAATAAGCGATATTTTAGGGGAAAAACTGGGATTTCTATGAAAATAAGCGATATTTTAGGGGAAAAACAGGGATTTCTGTGAAAATAAGAGATATTTAAGGGGAAAAACAGGGATTTCTGTGAAAATAAGCGATATTTTAGGGGAAAAACAGGGATTTCTAGAAAAATAAGCGATATTTTAGGGGAAAAACTGGGATTTCTATGAAAATAAGCGATATTTTAGGGGAAAAACAGGGATTTCTGTGAAAATAAGAGATATTTAAGGGGAAAAACAGGGATTTCTGTGAAAATAAGCGATATTTTAGGGGAAAAACAGGGATTTCTAGAAAAATAAGCGATATTTTAGGGGAAAAACTGGGATTTCTATGAAAATAAGCGATATTTTAGGGGAAAAACAGGGATTTCTGTGAAAATAAGAGATATTTAAGGGGAAAAACAGGGATTTCTGTGAAAATAAGCGATATTTTAGGGGAAAAACAGGGATTTCTATGAAAATAAGCGATATTTTAGGGGAAAAACAGGGATTTCTGGGAAAATAAGTGATATTTTAGGGGAGAAACAGGGATTTCTATGAAAATAAGCGATATTTTAGGGGAAAAACAGGGATTTCTGTGAAAATAAGCGATATTTAAGGGGAAAAACAGGGATTTCTATGAAAATAAGCGATATTTAAGGTTTAAAAACAGGGATTTCTAGGAAAATAAGTGATACTTAAGGGGAAAAACACGGATTTCTGTGAAAATAAGCGATATTTTAGGGGAAAAACAGGGATTTCTGTGAAAATAAGCGATAATTTATGGGAAAAACAGGGATATCTATGAAAATAAGCGATATTTTGGGTTAAAAACAGGGATTTCTGTGAAAATAAGCGATATTTAAGGGGAAAAACAGGGATTTCTATGAAAATAAGCGATATTTAAGGGGAAAACCAGGGATTTCTATGAAAAGAAGCGATATTTAAGGGTTAAAAACAGGGATTTCTATGAAAATAAGCGATATTTAAGGGGAAAAACAGGGATTTCTAGTAAAATATGCGATATTTTAGGGGAAAAACAGGGATTTCTGTGAAAATAAGTGATATTTAAGGGTTAAAAACAGGGATTTCTAGGAAAATAAGCGATATTTAAGGTGAAAAACAGGGATTTCTATGAAAATAAGCGATATTTAAGGGTGAAAAAAAGGGATTTCTATGAAAATAAGTGATACTTAAGGGGAAAAACAGGGATTTCTGTGAAAATAAGCGATATTTAAGGGGAAAAACAGGGATTTCTGTGAAAATAAGCGATATTTAAGGGGAAAAACAGGGATTTGTGTGAAAATAATCGATATTTTGGGGGAAAAACAGGGATTTCTATGAAAATAAGCTATATTTTGGGGGAAAAACAGGGATTTCTGTGAAAATAAGCGATATTTTAGGTTAAAAACAGGGATTTCTAGGAAAATAAGCAATATTTTAGGGGAAAAACAGGGATTTCTGTGAAAATAAGCGATATTTAAGGGTTAAAAACAGGGATTTCTATGAAAATAAGCGATATTTTAGGGGAAAAACAGGGATTTCTGTGAAAATAAGCGATATTTAAGGGGAAAAACAGGGATTTCTATGAAAATAAGCGATATTTTAGGGGAAAAACAGGGATTTCTATGAAAATAAGCGATATTTTAGGGGAAAAACAGGGATTTCTGTGAAAATAAGCGATATTTAAGGGGAAAAACAGGGATTTCTGTGAAAATAAGTGATACTTAAGGGGAAAAACAGGGATTTCTGTGAAAATAAGCGATATTTAAGGGGAAAAACAGGGATTTCTGTGAAAATAAGCGATATTTAAGGGTTAAAAACAGGGATTTCTATGAAAATAAGCGATATTTAAAGTGGAAAAACAGGAATTTCTATGAAAATAAGCGATATTTTGGGGTTAAAACCAGGGATTTCTATGAAAATAAGCGATATTTAAGGGGATAAACAGGGATTTCTGTGAAAATAAGCGATATTTAAAGTCGAAAAACAGGGATTTCTATGAAAATAAGCGATATTTAAAGTGGAAAAACAGGGATTTCTATGAAAATAAGCGATATTTAAGGGTTAAAAACAGGGATTTCTGTGAAAATAAGCGATATTTTAGGGGAAAAACAGGGATTTGTATGAAAATAAGCGATATTTTAGGGGAATAACAGGGATTTCTGTGAAAATAAGCGATATTTAAGGGGAAAAACAGGGATTTCTGTGAAAATAAGCGATATTTCAGGTGAAAAACAGGGATTTCTGTGAAAATAAGCGATATTTCAGGGGAAAAACAGGGATTTCTATGAAAATAAGCGATATTTAAGGGGAAAAAGGGATTTCTATGAAAATAAGCGATATTTAAGGGTTAAAAACAGGGATTTCTATGAAAATAAGCGATATTTAAGGGTTAAAAACAGGGATTTCTATGAAAATAAGCGATATTTAAAGAAAAAAACAGGGATTTCTATGAAAATAAGCAATATTTTAGGGGAAAAACAGGGATTTCTGTGAAAATAAGCGATATTTTTTGAGAAAAAGAGGGATTTCTATGAAAATAAGCGATATTTTGGGGGAAAAACAGGGATTTCAGTGAAAATAAGCGATATTTTAGGGGAAAAACAGGGATTTCTGTGAAAATAAGCAATATTTTAGGGGAAAAACAGGGATTTCTATGAATATATGCGATATTTAATGGGATAAACAGGGATTTCTGTGAAAATAAGCGATATTTTAGGGGAAAAACAGGGATTTCTATGAAAATAAGCGATATTTAAGGGTTAAAAACAGGGATTTCTATGAAAATAAGCGATATTTAAGGGTTAAAAACAGGGATTTCTATGAAAATAAGCGATATTTAATGGTTAAAAACAGGGATTTCTATGAAAATAAGCAATATTTTAGGGGAAAAACAGGGATTTCTGTGAAAATAAGCGATATTTTTTGAGAAAAACAGGGATTTCTATGAAAATAAGCGATATTTTGGGGGAAAAACAGGGATTTCAGTGAAAATAAGCGATATTTCAGGGGAAAAACAGGGATTTCTGTGAAAATAAGCGATATTTAAGGGGAAAAACAGGAATTTCTGTGAAAATAAGCGATATTTTAGGGGAAAAACAGGGATTTGTATGAAAATAAGCGATATTTTAGGGGAATAACAGGGATTTCTGTGAAAATAAGCGATATTTTAGGGGAAAAACAGGGATTTGTATGAAAATAAGCGATATTTTAGGGGAATAACAGGGATTTCTGTGAAAATAAGCGATATTTTAGGGGAAAAACAGGGATTTCTGTGAAAATAAGCGATATTTCAGGGGAAAAACAGGGATTTCTGTGAAAATAAGCGATATTTCAGGGGAAAAACAGGGATTTCTATGAAAATAAGCGATATTTAAGGGGAAAAAGGGATTTCTATGAAAATAAGCGATATTTAAGGGGAAAAACAGGGATTTCTATGAAAATAAGCGATATTTTAGGGGAAAAACAGGGATTTCTGTGAAAATAAGCGATATTTAAGGCGAAAAACAGGGATTTCTGTGAAAATAAGCGATATTTTAGGGGAAAAACAGGGATTTCTATGAAAATATGCGATATTTTAGGGGAAAAACAGGGATTTCTGTGAAAATAAGCGATATTTAAGGGTTAAAAACAGGGATTTCTATGAAAATTGGCAATATTTTGGGGGAAAAACAGGGATTTCTGTGAAAATAAGCGATATTTTAGGGGAAAAACAGGGATTTCTATGAAAATAAGCGATATTTAAGGGTTAAAAACAGGGATTTCTATGAAAATAAGCGATATTTTAGGAGAAAAAAACAGGGATTTCTGTGAAAATAAGCAATATTTTAGGGGAAAAACAGGGATTTCTGTGAAAATAAGCGATATTTTTTAGAGAAAAACAGGGATTTCTATGAAAATAAGCGTTATTTTGGGGGAAAAACAGGGATTTCTGTGAAAATAAGCGATATTTTGGGGGAAAAACAGGGATTTCTGTTTTAAATATCGCTTATTTTCAAAGAATAAATGAAAATAAGCGATATTTTAGGGGAAAAACAGGGATTTCTGTTAAAATAAGTGATATTTTAGGGGAAAAACAGGGATTTCTGTGAAAATAAGCGATATTTTAGAGGAAAAACAGGGTTTTCTGTGAAAATAAGGGATATTTTAGGGGAAAAACAGGGATTTCTATGAAAATAAGCGATAGTTAAGGGGAAAAAACAGGGATTTCTATGAAAATAAGCAATATTTTAGGGGAAAAACAGGGATTTCTGTGAAAATAAGCGATATTTTAGGGGAAAAACAGGGATTTCTGTGAAAATAAGCGATATGTTAGGGGAAAAACAGGGATTTCTGTGAAAATAAGAGACATTTTAGGGGAAAAACAGGGATTTCTATGAAAATAAGCGATATTTATGGTTTAAAAACAGGGATTTCTATGAAAATAAGCGATATTAAAGGGTTAAAATCAGGGATTTCTATGAAAATAAGCGATATTTAAGGGGAAAAACAGGGATTTCTGTGAAAATAAGCGATATTTAAAGGGAAAAACAGGGATTTCTGTGAAAATAAGCGATATTTTAGGGGAGAAACAGGGATTTCTGTTAAAATAAGTGATATTTTAGGGGAAAAACAGGGATTTCTGTGAAAATAAGCGATATTTAATGGGGAAAAACAGGGATTTGTGTGAAAATAAGCGATATTTTAGGGGAAAAACAGGGATTTCTATGAAAATAAGCAATATTTTGGGGGAAAAACAGGGATTTCTGTGAAAATAAGCGATATTTAAGGGTTAAAAACAGGGATTTCTAGGAAAATAAGCGATATTTTAGGGGAAAGACAGGGATTTCTATGAAAATAAGCGATATTTAAGGGGAAAAACAGGGATTTCTATGAAAATAAGCGATATTTTAGGGGAAAAACAGGGATTTCTATGAAAATAAGCGATATTTTAGGGGAAAAACAGGGATTTCTGTGAAAATAAGCGATATTTCAGGGGAAAAACAGGGATTTCTATGAAAATAAGCGATATTTAAAGTGGAAAAACAGGGATTTCTATGAAAATAAGCGATATTTTGGGGTTAAAACCAGGGATTTCTATGAAAATAAGCGATATTTAAGGTTAAAAACAGGGATTTCTGTGAAAATAAGCGATATTTAAGGGGAAAAACAGGGATTTCTGTGAAAATAAGCGATATTTAAGGGTTAAAAACAGGGATTTCTATGAAAATAAGCGATATTTTAGGGGAAAAACAGGGATTTCTATGAAAATAAGCGATATTTAAGGGTTAAAAACAGGGATTTCTGTGAAAATAAGCAATATTTTAGGGGAAAAACAGGGATTTCTATGAAAATAAGCGATATTTTAGGGGATAAACAGGGATTTCTGTGAAAATAAGCGATATTTTAGGGGATAAACAGGGATTTCTATGAAAATAAGCAATATTTTAGGGGAAAAACAGGGATTTCTGTGTAAATAAGCGATATTTTAAAGGGAACAACAGGGATTTCTGTGAAAATATGCGATATTTTAGGGGAAAAACAGGGATTTCTGTGAAAATAAGCGATATTTAAGGGGAAAAACAGGGATTTCTGTGAAAATAAGTGATATTTTATGGGAAAAACAGGGATTTCTATGAAAATAAGCGACATTTAAGGGGAAAAACAGGGATTTCTATGAAAATAAGCGATATTTTAGGGGAAAAACAGGTATTTCTATGAAAATAAGCGATATTTTAGGGGAAAAACAGGGATTTCTGTGAAAATAAGCGATATTTAAGGCGAAAAACAGGGATTTCTGTGAAAATAAGCAATATTTTAGGGGAAAAACAGGGATTTCTATGAAAATAGATATTTAAAGTGGAAAAACAGGCATTTCTATGAAAATAAGCGATATTTAAGGGGATAAACAGGGATTTCTGTGAAAATAAGCGATATTTAAAGTGGAAAAACAGGGATTTCTATGAAAATAAGCGATATTTTAGGGTTAAATACAGGGATTTCTGTGAAAATAAGAGATATTTTAGGGGAAAAACAGGGATTTCTGTGAAAATAAGCGATATGTTAGGGGAAAAACAGGGATTTCTGTGAAAATAAGCGATATTTAAGGGGAAAAACAGGGATTTCTGTGAAAATAAGTGATATTTTAGGGGAAAAACAGGGATTTCTATGAAAATAAGCGACATTTAAGGGGAAAAACAGGGATTTCTATGAAAATAAGCGATATTTTAGGGGAAAAACAGGTATTTCTATGAAAATAAGCGATATTTTAGGGGAAAAACAGGGATTTCTGTGAAAATAAGCGATATTTAAGGCGAAAAACAGGGATTTCTGTGAAAATAAGCAATATTTAAGGTTTAAAAACAGGGATTTCTATGAAAATAGATATTTAAAGTGGACAAACAGGCATTTCTATGAAAATAAGCGATATTTAAGGGGATAAACAGGGATTTCTGTGAAAATAAGCGATATTTAAAGTGGAAAAACAGGGATTTCTATGAAAATAAGCGATATTTTAGGGTTAAATACAGGGATTTCTGTGAAAATAAGAGATATTTTAGGGGAAAAACAGGGATTTCTGTGAAAATAAGCGATATGTTAGGGGAAAAACAGGGATTTCTGTGAAAATAAGCGATATTTCAGGGGAAAAACAGGGATTTCTATGAATATATGCGATATTTTAGGGGAAAAACAGTGATTTCTGTGAAAATAAGCGATATTTTATGTTAAAAACAGGGATTTCTATTAAAATTGGCAATATTTTGGGGGAAAAACAGGGATTTCTTTGAAAATAAGCGATATTTAAGGGGAAAAACAGGGATTTCTATGAAAATAAGCGATATTTAAGGGTTAAAAACAGGGATTTCTATGAAAATAAGCGATATTTAAAGAAAAAAACAGGGATTTCTGTGAAAATAAGCAATATTTTAGGGGAAAAACAGGGATTTCTGTGAAAACAAGCGATATTTTTTGAGAAAAACAGGGATTTCTATGAAAATAAGCGATATTTTGGGGGAAAAACAGGGATTTCTGTGAAAATAAGCGATATTTTAGGGGAAAAACAGGGATTTCTGTGAAAATAAGCGATATTTAAGGGGAAAAACAGGAATTTCTGTGAAAATAAGCGATATTTTAGGGGAAAAACAGGGATTTCTATGAATATATGCGATATTTAAGGGGATAAACAGGGATTTCTGTGAAAATAAGCGATATTTTAGGGGAAAAACAGGGATTTCTATGAAAATAAGCGATATTTTAGGGGAAAAACAGGGATTTCTATGAAAATAAGCGATATTTCAGGGGAAAAACAGGGATTTCTGTGAAAATAAGCGATATTTAAAGTGGAAAAACAGGGATTTCTGTGAAAATAAGCGATATTTAAGGGGAAAAACAGGGATTTCTGTGAAAATAAGCAATATTTTAGGGGAAAAACAGGGATTTCTATGAATATAAGCGATATTTAAACTGGAAAAACAGGGATTTCTATGAAAATAAGCGATATTTTAGGGGAAAAACAGGGATTTCTATGAAAATATGCGATATTTAAAGAAAAAAACAGGGATTTCTGTGAAAATAAGCGATATTTTAGGGGATAAACAGGGATTTCTGTGAAAATAAGCGATATTTTGGGGGAAAAACAGGGATTTCTGTGAAAATAAGCGATATTTAAGGGGAAAAACAGGGATTTGTATGAAAATAAGCGATATTTAAGGGTTAAAAACAGGGATTTCTATGAAAATAAGCAATATTTTAGGAGAAAAAAACAGGGATTTCTGTGAAAATAAGCGATATTTTTTAGAGAAAAACAGGGATTTCTATGAAAATAAGCGTTATTTTGGGGGAAAAACAGGGATTTCTGTGAAAATAAGCGATATTTTGGGGGAAAAACAGGGATTTCTGTGAAAATAAGCGATATTTTAGGGGAAAAACAGGGATTTCTGTGAAAATAAGCGATATTTCAGGGGAAAAACAGGGATTTCTGTGAAAATAAGCGATATTTTAGGGGAAAAACAGGGATTTCTATGAAAATAAGCGATATTGAAGGGGAAAAAGGGATTTCTATGAAAATAAGCGATATTTAAGGGTTAAAAACAGGGATTTCTATGAAAATAAGCGATATTTAAGGGTTAAAAACAGGGATTTCTATGAAAATAAGCGATATTTAAAGAAAAAAACAAGGATTTCTATGAAAATAAGCAATATTTTAGGGGAAAAACAGGGATTTCTGTGAAAATAAGCGATATTTTTTGAGAAAAAGAGGGATTTCTATGAAAATAAGCGATATTTTGGGGGAAAAACAGGGATTTCAGTGAAAATAAGCGATATTTTAGGGGAAAAACAGGGATTTCTGTGAAAATAAGCGATATTTAAGGGGAAAAACAGGAATTTCTGTGAAAATAAGCGATATTTTAGGGGAAAAACAGGGATTTCTATGAATATATGCGATATTTAAGGGGAAAAACAGGGATTTCTATGAAAATAAGCGATATTTAAGGGGAAAAACAGGGATTTCTATGAAAATAAGCGATATTTAATGGGAAAAACAGGGATTTCTATGAAAATAAGCGATATTTTAGGGGAAAAACAGGGATTTCTGTGAAAATAAGCGATATTTTAGGGGAAAAACAGGGATTTCTATGAAAATAAGCGATATTTAAGGGGATAAACAGGGATTTCTGTGAAAATAAGCGATATTTAAAGTGGAAAAACAGGGATTTCTATGAAAATAAGCGATATTTAAGGGGATAAACAGGGATTTCTGTGAAAATAAGCGATATTTAAAGTGGAAAAACAGGGATTTCTATGAAAATAAGCGATATTTTAGGGTTAAATACAGGGATTTCTGTGAAAATAAGAGATATTTTAGGGGAAAAACAGGGATTTCTGTGAAAATAAGCGATATGTTAGGGGAAAAACAGGGATTTCTGTGAAAATAAGCGATATTTAAGGGGAAAAACAGGGATTTCTGTGAAAATAAGTGATATTTTAGGGGAAAAACAGGGATTTCTATGAAAATAAGCGACATTTAAGGGGAAAAACAGGGATTTCTATGAAAATAAGCGATATTTTAGGGGAAAAACAGGTATTTCTATGAAAATAAGCGATATTTTAGGGGAAAAACAGGGATTTCTGTGAAAATAAGTGATATTTAAGGCGAAAAACAGGGATTTCTGTGAAAATAAGCAATATTTAAGGTTTAAAAACAGGGATTTCTATGAAAATAGATATTTAAAGTGGAAAAACAGGCATTTCTATGAAAATAAGCGATATTTAAGGGGATAAACAGGGATTTCTGTGAAAATAAGCGATATTTAAATTGGAAAAACAGGGATTTCTATGAAAATAAGCGATATTTTAGGGTTAAATACAGGGATTTCTGTGAAAATAAGAGATATTTTAGGGGAAAAACAGGGATTTCTGTGAAAATAAGCGATATGTTAGGGGAAAAACAGGGATTTCTGTGAAAATAAGCGATATTTAAGGGGAAAAACAGGGATTTCTATGAATATATGCGATATTTTAGGGGAAAAACAGGGATTTCTGTGAAAATAAGCGATATTTTATGTTAAAAACAGGGATTTCTATTAAAATTGGCAATATTTTGGGGGAAAAACAGGGATTTCTTTGAAAATAAGCGATATTTAAGGGGAAAAACAGGGATTTCTGTGAAAATAAGCGATATTTAAGGGTTAAAAACAGGGATTTCTATGAAAATAAGCGATATTTAAGGGTTAAAAACAGGGATTTCTATGAAAATAAGCGATATTTAAAGAAAAAAACAGGGATTTCTGTGAAAATAAGCAATATTTTAGGGGAAAAACAGGGATTTCTGTGAAAACAAGCGATATTTTTTGAGAAAAACAGGGATTTCTATGAAAATAAGCGATATTTTGGGGGAAAAACAGGGATTTCAGTGAAAATAAGCGATATTTCAGGGGAAAAACAGGGATTTCTGTGAAAATAAGCAATATTTAATGGGAAAAACAGGGATTTCTATGAAAATAAGCGATATTTAAAGTGGAAAAACAGGGATTTCTGTGAAAATAAGCAATATTTAATGGGAAAAACAGGGATTTCTATGAAAATAAGCGATATTTAATGGGAAAAACAGAGATTTCTATGAAAATAAGCGATATTTAAACTGGAAAAACAGGGATTTCTGTGAAAATAAGCGATATTTAAGGGTTAAAAATAGGGATTTCTATGAAAATAAGCGATATTTTAGGGGAGAAACAGGGATTTCTGTGAAAATAAGCGATTTTTTAGGGGAAAAACAGGGATTTCTGTGAAAATAAGCGATATTTTAGTGGAAAAACAGGGATTTCTATGAAAATAAGCGATATTTTAGGGGAAAAATAGGGATTTCTGTGAAAATAAGAGATATTTTAGGAGTAGAAACAGGGATTTCTATGAAAATAAGCGATATTTTAGGGGAAAAACAGGGATTTCTATGAAAATAAGCGATATTTAAAGGGAAAAACAGGGATTTCTATGAAAATAAGCGATATTTAAGGGGAAAAACAGGGATTTCTGTGAAAATAAGCGATATTTAAGGGTTAAAAACAGGGATTTCTATGAAAATAAGCGATATTTTAGGGGAAAAACAGGGATTTCTATGAAAATAAGCGATATTTAAGGGTTAAAAACAGGGATTTCTGTGAAAATAAGCAATATTTTAGGGGAAAAACAGGGATTTCTATGAAAATAAGCGATATTTTAGGGGATAAACAGGGATTTCTGTGAAAATAAGCGATATTTTAGGGGATAAACAGGGATTTCTATGAAAATAAGCAATATTTTAGGGGAAAAACAGGGATTTCTGTGTAAATAAGCGATATTTTAAAGGGAACAACAGGGATTTCTGTGAAAATATGCGATATTTTAGGGGAAAAACAGGGATTTCTGTGAAAATAAGCGATATTTAAGGGGAAAAACAGGGATTTCTGTGAAAATAAGTGATATTTTATGGGAAAAACAGGGATTTCTATGAAAATAAGCGACATTTAAGGGGAAAAACAGGGATTTCTATGAAAATAAGCGATATTTTAGGGGAAAAACAGGTATTTCTATGAAAATAAGCGATATTTTAGGGGAAAAACAGGGATTTCTGTGAAAATAAGCGATATTTAAGGCGAAAAACAGGGATTTCTGTGAAAATAAGCAATATTTTAGGGGAAAAACAGGGATTTCTATGAAAATAGATATTTAAAGTGGAAAAACAGGCATTTCTATGAAAATAAGCGATATTTAAGGGGATAAACAGGGATTTCTGTGAAAATAAGCGATATTTAAAGTGGAAAAACAGGGATTTCTATGAAAATAAGCGATATTTTAGGGTTAAATACAGGGATTTCTGTGAAAATAAGAGATATTTAAGGGGAAAAACAGGGATTTCTGTGAAAATAAGCGATATGTTAGGGGAAAAACAGGGATTTCTGTGAAAATAAGCGATATTTAAGGGGAAAAACAGGGATTTCTGTGAAAATAAGTGATATTTTAGGGGAAAAACAGGGATTTCTATGAAAATAAGCGACATTTAAGGGGAAAAACAGGGATTTCTATGAAAATAAGCGATATTTTAGGGGAAAAACAGGTATTTCTATGAAAATAAGCGATATTTTAGTGGAAAAACAGGGATTTCTGTGAAAATAAGCGATATTTAAGGCGAAAAACAGGGATTTCTGTGAAAATAAGCAATATTTAAGGTTTAAAAACAGGGATTTCTATGAAAATAGATATTTAAAGTGGAAAAACAGGCATTTCTGTGAAAATAAGCGATATTTAAGGGGATAAACAGGGATTTCTGTGAAAATAAGCGATATTTAAAGTGGAAAAACAGGGATTTCTATGAAAATAAGCGATATTTTAGGGTTAAATACAGGGATTTCTGTGAAAATAAGAGATATTTTAGGGGAAAAACAGGGATTTCTGTGAAAATAAGCGATATGTTAGGGGAAAAACAGGGATTTCTGTGAAAATAAGCGATATTTCAGGGGAAAAACAGGGATTTCTATGAATATATGCGATATTTTAGGGGAAAAACAGGGATTTCTGTGAAAATAAGCGATATTTTATGTTAAAAACAGGGATTTCTATTAAAATTGGCAATATTTTGGGGGAAAAACAGGGATTTCTTTGAAAATAAGCGATATTTAAGGGGAAAAACAGGGATTTCTGTGAAAATAAGCGATATTTAAGGGTTAAAAACAGGGATTTCTATGAAAATAAGCGATATTTAAGGGTTAAAAACAGGGATTTCTATGAAAATAAGCGATATTTAAAGAAAAAAACAGGGATTTCTGTGAAAATAAGCAATATTTTAGGGGAAAAACAGGGATTTCTGTGAAAATAAGCGATATTTTTTGAGAAAAACAGGGATTTCTATGAAAATAAGCGATATTTTGGGGGAAAAACAGGGATTTCTGTGAAAATAAGCGATATTTTAGGGGAAAAACAGGGATTTCTGTGAAAATAAGCGATATTTAAGGGGAAAAACAGGAATTTCTGTGAAAATAAGCGATATTTTAGGGGAAAAACAGGGATTTCTATGAATATATGCGATATTTAAGGGGATAAACAGGGATTTCTGTGAAAATAAGCGATATTTTAGGGGAAAAACAGGGATTTCTATGAAAATAAGCGATATTTCAGGGGAAAAACAGGGATTTCTGTGAAAATAAGCGATATTTTGGGGGAAAAACAGGGATTTCTGTGAAAATAAGCGATATTTCAGGGGAAAAACAGGGATTTCTGTGAAAATAAGCGATATTTAAGGGGAAAAACAGGGATTTCTGTGAAAATAAGCAATATTTTAGGGGAAAAACAGGGATTTCTGTGAAAATAAGCGATATTTCAGGGGAAAAACAGGGATTTCTGTGAAAATAAGCGATATTTTAGGGGAAAAACAGGGATTTCTATGAAAATATGCGATATTTAAAGAAAAAACAGGGATTTCTATGAAAATAAGCGATATTTTATGTTAAAAACAGGGATTTCTATGAAAATTGGCAATATTTTGGGGGAAAAACAGGGATTTCTGTGAAAATAAGCGATATTTTAGGGGAAAAACAGGGATTTCTATGAAAATAAGCGATATTTAAGGGTTAAAAACAGGGATTTCTATGAAAATAAGCAATATTTTAGGAGAAAAAAACAGGGATTTCTGTGAAAATAAGCGATATTTTTTAGAGAAAAACAGGGATTTCTATGAAAATAAGCGTTATTTTGGGGGAAAAACAGGGATTTCTGTGAAAATAAGCGATATTTTGGGGGAAAAACAGGGATTTCTGTGAAAATAAGCGATATTTTAGGGGAAAAACAGGGATTTCTGTGAAAATAAGCGATATTTCAGGGGAAAAACAGGGATTTCTGTGAAAATAAGCGATATTTTAGGGGAAAAACAGGGATTTCTATGAAAATAAGCGATATTGAAGGGGAAAAAGGGATTTCTATGAAAATAAGCGATATTTAAGGGTTAAAAACAGGGATTTCTATGAAAATAAGCGATATTTAAGGGTTAAAAACAGGGATTTCTATGAAAATAAGCGATATTTAAAGAAAAAAACAGGGATTTCTATGAAAATAAGCAATATTTTAGGGGAAAAACAGGGATTTCTGTGAAAATAAGCGATATTTTAGAAAAAGAGGGATTTCTATGAAAATAAGCGATATTTTGGGGGAAAAACAGGGATTTCAGTGAAAATAAGCGATATTTTAGGGGAAAAACAGGGATTTCTGTGAAAATAAGCGATATTTAAGGGGAAAAACAGGAATTTCTGTGAAAATAAGCGATATTTTAGGGGAAAAACAGGGATTTCTATGAATATATGCGATATTTAAGGGGAAAAACAGGGATTTCTATGAAAATAAGCGATATTTAAGGGGAAAAACAGGGATTTCTATGAAAATAAGCGATATTTAGGGAAAAACAGGGATTTCTATGAAAATAAGCGATATTTTAGGGGAAAAACAGGGATTTCTGTGAAAATAAGCGATATTTTAGGGGAAAAACAGGGATTTCTATGAAAATAAGCGATATTTAAGGGGATAAACAGGGATTTCTGTGAAAATAAGCGATATTTAAAGTGGAAAAACAGGCATTTCTATGAAAATAAGCGATATTTAAGGGGATAAACAGGGATTTCTGTGAAAATAAGCGATATTTAAAGTGGAAAAACAGGGATTTCTATGAAAATAAGCGATATTTTAGGGTTAAATACAGGGATTTCTGTGAAAATAAGAGATATTTTAGGGGAAAAACAGGGATTTCTGTGAAAATAAGCGATATTTTAGGGGAAAAACAGGGATTTCTGTGAAAATAAGCGATATTTAAGGGGAAAAACAGGGATTTCTGTGAAAATAAGTGATATTTTAGGGGAAAAACAGGGATTTCTATGAAAATAAGCGACATTTAAGGGGAAAAACAGGGATTTCTATGAAAATAAGCGATATTTTAGGGGAAAAACAGGTATTTCTATGAAAATAAGCGATATTTTAGGGGAAAAACAGGGATTTCTGTGAAAATAAGCGATATTTAAGGCGAAAAACAGGGATTTCTGTGAAAATAAGCAATATTTAAGGTTTAAAAACAGGGATTTCTATGAAAATAGATATTTAAAGTGGAAAAACAGGCATTTCTATGAAAATAAGCGATATTTAAGGGGATAAACAGGGATTTCTGTGAAAATAAGCGATATTTAAAGTGGAAAAACAGGGATTTCTATGAAAATAAGCGATATTTTAGGGTTAAATACAGGGATTTCTGTGAAAATAAGAGATATTTTAGGGGAAAAACAGGGATTTCTGTGAAAATAAGCGATATGTTAGGGGAAAAACAGGGATTTCTGTGAAAATAAGCGATATTTAAGGGGAAAAACAGGGATTTCTATGAATATATGCGATATTTTAGGGGAAAAACAGGGATTTCTGTGAAAATAAGCGATATTTTATGTTAAAAACAGGGATTTCTATTAAAATTGGCAATATTTTGGGGGAAAAACAGGGATTTCTTTGAAAATAAGCGATATTTAAGGGGAAAAACAGGGATTTCTGTGAAAATAAGCGATATTTAAGGGTTAAAAACAGGGATTTCTATGAAAATAAGCGATATTTAAGGGTTAAAAACAGGGATTTCTATGAAAATAAGCGATATTTAAAGAAAAAAACAGGGATTTCTGTGAAAATAAGCAATATTTTAGGGGAAAAACAGGGATTTCTGTGAAAACAAGCGATATTTTTTGAGAAAAACAGGGATTTCTATGAAAATAAGCGATATTTTGGGGGAAAAACAGGGATTTCTGTGAAAATAAGCGATATTTTAGGGGAAAAACAGGGATTTCTGTGAAAATAAGCGATATTTAAGGGGAAAAACAGGAATTTCTGTGAAAATAAGCGATATTTTAGGGGAAAAACAGGGATTTCTATGAATATATGCGATATTTAAGGGGATAAACAGGGATTTCTGTGAAAATAAGCGATATTTTGGGGGAAAAACAGGGATTTCTGTGAAAATAAGCGATATTTCAGGGGAAAAACAGGGATTTCTGTGAAAATAAGCGATATTTAAGGGGAAAAACAGGGATTTCTGTGAAAATAAGCAATATTTTAGGGGAAAAACAGGGATTTCTATGAAAATAAGCGATATTTAAACTGGAAAAACAGGGATTTCTATGAAAATAAGCGATATTTTAGGGGAAAAACAGGGATTTCTATGAAAATATGCGATATTTAAAGAAAAAAACAGGGATTTCTGTGAAAATAAGCGATATTTTATGTTAAAAACAGGGATTTCTATGAAAATTGGCAATATTTTGGGGGAAAAACAGGGATTTCTGTGAAAATAAGCGATATTTTAGGGGAAAAACAGGGATTTCTATGAAAATAAGCGATATTTAAGGGTTAAAAACAGGGATTTCTATGAAAATAAGCAATATTTTAGGAGAAAAAAACAGGGATTTCTGTGAAAATAAGCGATATTTTTTAGAGAAAAACAGGGATTTCTATGAAAATAAGCGTTATTTTGGGGGAAAAACAGGGATTTCTGTGAAAATAAGCGATATTTTGGGGGAAAAACAGGGATTTCTGTGAAAATAAGCGATATTTTAGGGGAAAAACAGGGATTTCTGTGAAAATAAGCGATATTTCAGGGGAAAAACAGGGATTTCTGTGAAAATAAGCGATATTTTAGGGGAAAAACAGGGATTTCTATGAAAATAAGCAATATTTAAGGGGAAAAAGGGATTTCTATGAAAATAAGCGATATTTAAGGGTTAAAAACAGGGATTTCTATGAAAATAAGCGATATTTAAGGGTTAAAAACAGGGATTTCTATGAAAATAAGCGATATTTAAAGAAAAAAACAGGGATTTCTATGAAAATAAGCGATATTTTAGGGGAAAAACAGGGATTTCTGTGAAAATAAGCGATATTTTTTGAGAAAAAGAGGGATTTCTATGAAAATAAGCGATATTTTGGGGGAAAAACAGGGATTTCAGTGAAAATAAGCGATATTTTAGGGGAAAAACAGGGATTTCTGTGAAAATAAGCGATATTTAAGGGGAAAAACAGGAATTTCTGTGAAAATAAGCGATATTTTAGGGGAAAAACAGGGATTTCTATGAATATATGCGATATTTAATGGGATAAACAGGGATTTCTGTGAAAATAAGCGATATTTTAGGGGAAAAACAGGGATTTCTATGAAAATAAGCGATATTTAAGGGTTAAAAACAGGGATTTCTATGAAAATAAGCGATATTTAAGGGTTAAAAACAGGGATTTCTATGAAAATAAGCGATATTTAATGGTTAAAAACAGGGATTTCTATGAAAATAAGCAATATTTTAGGGGAAAAACAGGGATTTCTGTGAAAATAAGAGATATTTAAGGTGAAAAACAGGGATTTCTATGAAAATAAGCGATATTTTGGGGGAAAAACAGGGATTTCTGTGAAAATAAGCGATATTTTAGGGGAAAAACAGGGATTTCTGTGAAAATAAGCGATATTTAAGGGGAAAAACAGGAATTTCTGTGAAAATAAGCGATATTTTAGGGGAAAAACAGGGATTTCTATGAATATATGCGATATTTAAGGGGAAAAACAGGGATTTCTATGAAAATAAGCGATATTTAAGGGGAAAAACAGGGATTTCTGTGAAAATAAGCGATATTTTAGGGGAAAAACAGGGATTTCTGTGAAAATAAGCGATATTTTAGGGGAAAAACAGGGATTTCTGTGAAAATAAGCGATATTTTAGGGGAAAAACAGGGATTTCTATGAATATATGCGATATTTTAGGGGAAAAACAGGGATTTCTGTGAAAATAAGCGATATTTTAGGGGAAAAACAGGGATTTCTATGAAAATATGCGATATTTTAGGGGAAAAACAGGGATTTCTGTGAAAATAAGCGATATTTAAGGGTTAAAAACAGGGATTTCTATGAAAATTGGCAATATTTTGGGGGAAAAACAGGGATTTCTGTGAAAATAAGCGATATTTTGGGGGAAAAACAGGGATTTCTATGAAAATAAGCGATATTTAAGGGTTAAAAACAGGGATTTCTATGAAAATAAGCAATATTTTAGGAGAAAAAAACAGGGATTTCTGTGAAAATAAGCAATATTTTAGGGGAAAAACAGGGATTTCTGTGAAAATAAGCGATATTTTTTAGAGAAAAACAGGGATTTCTATGAAAATAAGCGTTATTTTGGGGGAAAAACAGGGATTTCTGTGAAAATAAGCGATATTTTGGGGGAAAAACAGGGATTTCTGTTTTAAATATCGCTTATTTTCAAAGAATAAATGAAAATAAGCGATATTTTAGGGGAAAAACAGGGATTTCTGTGAAAATAAGCGATATTTTAGGGGAAAAACAGGGATTTCTGTTAAAATAATCGATATTTTGGGGGAAAAACAGGATTTCTGTGAAAATAAGCGATATTTAAGGTTAAAAATAGGGATTTCTGTGAAAATAAGCGATATTTTAGGGGAGAAACAGGGATTTCTGTTAAAATAAGTGATATTTTGGGGGAAAAACAGGGATTTCTGTGAAAATAAGCGATATTTTAGGGGAAAAACAGGGATTTCTGTGAAAATAAGCGATATTTTAGGGGAAAAACAGGGATTTCTGTGAAAAGAAGCGATATTTTAGGGGAAAAACAGGGATTTCTATGAAAATAAGCGATATTTCAGGTTAAAAACAATAATTTCTATGAAAATGAGAGATATTTAAAGTGGAAAAACAGGGATTTCTAAGAAAATAAGCGATATTTATGGTTTAAATACAGGGATTTCTAGTGAAAATAAGTGATATTTTAGGGGAAAAACAGGGATTTCTATGAAAATAAGCGATAGTTAAGGGGAAAAAACAGGGATTTCTATGAAAATAAGCGATATTTAAAGAGGAACAACAGGGATTTCTGTGAAAATATGCGATATTTTAGGGGAAAAACAGGGATTTCTGTGAAAATAAGCGATATTTTAGGGGAAAAACAGGGATTTCTGTGAAAATAAGAGACATTTTAGGGGAAAAACAGGGATTTCTATGAAAATAAGCGATATTTATGGTTTAAAAACAGGGATTTCTATGAAAATAAGCGATATTTAAGGGTTAAAATCAGGGATTTCTATGAAAATAAGCGATATTTAAGGGGAAAAACAGGGATTTCTGTGAAAATAAGCGATATTTAAAGGGAAAAACAGGGATTTCTGTGAAAATAAGCGATATTTTAGGGGAGAAACAGGGATTTCTGTTAAAATAAGTGATATTTTAGGGGAAAAACAGGGATTTCTGTGAAAATAAGCGATATTTAATGGGGAAAAACAGGGATTTGTGTGAAAATAAGCGATATTTTAGGGGAAAAACAGGGATTTCTATGAAAATAAGCAATATTTTGGGGGAAAAACAGGGATTTCTGTGAAAATAAGCGATATTTAAGGGTTAAAAACAGGGATTTCTAGGAAAATAAGCGATATTTTAGGGGAAAGACAGGGATTTCTATGAAAATAAGCGATATTTAAGGGGAAAAACAGGGATTTCTATGAAAATAAGCGATATTTTAGGGGAAAAACAGGGATTTCTATGAAAATAAGCGATATTTTAGGGGAAAAACAGGGATTTCTGTGAAAATAAGCGATATTTCAGGGGAAAAACAGGGATTTCTATGAAAATAAGCGATATTTAAAGTGGAAAAACAGGGATTTCTATGAAAATAAGCGATATTTTGGGGTTAAAAACCAGGGATTTCTATGAAAATAAGCGATATTTAAGGTTAAAAACAGGGATTTCTGTGAAAATAAGCGATATTTAATGGGAAAAACAGGGATTTCTGTGAAAATAAGCAATATTTAAGGGGAAAAACAGGGATTTCTATGAAAATAAGCGATATTTAAAGTGGAAAAACAGGGATTTCTGTGAAAATAAGCAATATTTAATGGGAAAAACAGGGATTTCTATGAAAATAAGCGATATTTAATGGGAAAAACAGGGATTTCTATGAAAATAAGCGATATTTAAACTGGAAAAACAGGGATTTCTGTGAAAATAAGCGATATTTTAGGGGAAAAACAGGGATTTCTATGAAAATAAGCGATATTTTAGGGGAGAAACAGGGATTTCTGTGAAAATAAGCGATATTTTAGGGGAAAAACAGGGATTTCTGTGAAAATAAGCGATATTTTAGTGGAAAAACAGGGATTTCTATGAAAATAAGCGATATTTTAGGGGAAAAACAGGGATTTCTATGAAAATAAGCGATATTTAAGGGAAAAACAGGGATTTCTGTGAAAATAAGAGATATTTTAGGGGTAGAAACAGGGATTTCTATGAAAATAAGCGATATTTTAGGGGAAAAACAGGGATTTCTATGAAAATAAGCGATATTTAAAGGGAAAAACAGGGATTTCTATGAAAATAAGCGATATTTAAGGGGAAAAACAGGGATTTCTGTGAAAATAAGCGATATTTAAGGGTTAAAAACAGGGATTTCTATGAAAATAAGCGATATTTTAGGGGAAAAACAGGGATTTCTATGAAAATAAGCGATATTTAAGGGTTAAAAACAGGGATTTCTGTGAAAATAAGCAATATTTTAGGGGAAAAACAGGGATTTCTATGAAAATAAGCGATATTTTAGGGGATAAACAGGGATTTCTGTGAAAATAAGCGATATTTTAGGGGATAAACAGGGATTTCTATGAAAATAAGCAATATTTTAGGGGAAAAACAGGGATTTCTGTGTAAATAAGCGATATTTTAAAGGGAACAACAGGGATTTCTGTGAAAATATGCGATATTTTAGGGGAAAAACAGGGATTTCTGTGAAAATAAGCGATATTTAAGGGGAAAAACAGGGATTTCTGTGAAAATAAGCGATATTTTAGGGGAAAAACAGGGATTTCTATGAAAATAAGCGACATTTAAGGGGAAAAACAGGGATTTCTATGAAAATAAGCGATATTTTGGGGGAAAAACAGGGATTTCTATGAAAATAAGCGATATTTTAGGGGAAAAACAGGGATTTCTGTGAAAATAAGCGATATTTAAGGCGAAAAACAGGGATTTCTGTGAAAATAAGCAATATTTTAGGGGAAAAACAGGGATTTCTATGAAAATAAGCGATATTTAAAGTGGAAAAACAGGCATTTCTATGAAAATAAGCGATATTTAAGGGGATAAACAGGGATTTCTGTGAAAATAAGCGATATTTAGGGAAAAACAGGGATTTCTATGAAAATAAGCGATATTTTAGGGTTAAAAACAGGGATTTCTGTGAAAATAAGCGATATTTTAGGGGAAAAACAGGGATTTCTGTGAAAATAAGCGATATGTTAGGGGAAAAACAGGGATTTCTGTGAAAATAAGCGATATTTAAGGGGAAAAACAGGGATTTCTGTGAAAATAAGCGATATTTTAGGGGAAAAACAGGGATTTCTATGAAAATAAGCGACATTTAAGGGGAAAAACAGGGATTTCTATGAAAATAAGCGATATTTTAGGGGAAAAACAGGGATTTCTATGAAAATAAGCGATATTTAAGGGGAAAAACAGGGATTTCTGTGAAAATAAGCGATATTTAAGGCGAAAAACAGGGATTTCTGTGAAAATAAGCAATATTTAAGGTTTAAAAACAGGGATTTCTATGAAAATAAGCGATATTTAAAGTGGAAAAACAGGGATTTCTATGAAAATAAGCGATATTTAAGGGGATAAACAGGGATTTCTGTGAAAATAAGCGATATTTAAAGTGGAAAAACAGGGATTTCTATGAAAATAAGCGATATTTTAGGGTTAAAACAGGGATTTCTGTGAAAATAAGAGATATTTTAGGGGAAAAACAGGGATTTCTGTGAAAATAAGCGATATGTTAGGGGAAAAACAGGGATTTCTGTGAAAATAAGCGATATTTCAGGGGAAAAACAGGGATTTCTATGAAAATAAGCGATATTTTAGGGGAAAAACAGGGATTTCTGTGAAAATAAGCGATATTTTATGTTAAAAACAGGGATTTCTATTGAAAATTGGCAATATTTTGGGGGAAAAACAGGGATTTCTATGAAAATAAGCGATATTTAAGGGGAAAAACAGGGATTTCTATGAAAATAAGCGATATTTAAGGGTTAAAAACAGGGATTTCTATGAAAATAAGCGATATTTAAGGGTTAAAAACAGGGATTTCTATGAAAATAAGCGATATTTAAAGAAAAAAACAGGGATTTCTGTGAAAATAAGCAATATTTTAGGGGAAAAACAGGGATTTCTGTGAAAACAAGCGATATTTTTTGAGAAAAACAGGGATTTCTATGAAAATAAGCGATATTTTGGGGGAAAAACAGGGATTTCTGTGAAAATAAGCGATATTTTAGGGGAAAAACAGGGATTTCTGTGAAAATAAGCGATATTTAAGGGGAAAAACAGGGATTTCTGTGAAAATAAGCGATATTTTAGGGGAAAAACAGGGATTTCTATGAATATATGCGATATTTAAGGGGATAAACAGGGATTTCTGTGAAAATAAGCGATATTTTAGGGGAAAAACAGGGATTTCTATGAAAATAAGCGATATTTCAGGGGAAAAACAGGGATTTCTGTGAAAATAAGCGATATTTTAGGGGAAAAACAGGGATTTCTGTGAAAATAAGCGATATTTCAGGGGAAAAACAGGGATTTCTGTGAAAATAAGCGATATTTAAGGGGAAAAACAGGGATTTCTGTGAAAATAAGCAATATTTTAGGGGAAAAACAGGGATTTCTATGAATATAAGCGATATTTAAACTGGAAAAACAGGGATTTCTATGAAAATAAGCGATATTTTAGGGGAAAAACAGGGATTTCTATGAAAATATGCGATATTTAAAGAAAAAAACAGGGATTTCTGTGAAAATAAGCGATATTTTATGTTAAAAACAGGGATTTCTATGAAAATTGGCAATATTTTGGGGGAAAAACAGGGATTTCTGTGAAAATAAGCGATATTTTAGGGGAAAAACAGGGATTTCTATGAAAATAAGCGATATTTAAGGGTTAAAAACAGGGATTTCTATGAAAATAAGCAATATTTTAGGAGAAAAAAACAGGGATTTCTGTGAAAATAAGCGATATTTTTTAGAGAAAAACAGGGATTTCTATGAAAATAAGCGTTATTTTGGGGGAAAAACAGGGATTTCTGTGAAAATAAGCGATATTTTAGGGGAAAAACAGGGATTTCTGTGAAAATAAGCGATATTTTGGGGGAAAAACAGGGATTTCTATGAAAATAAGCGATATTTAAGGGGAAAAACAGGGATTTCTGTGAAAATAAGCGATATTTTAGGGGAGAAACAGGGATTTCTATGAAAATAAGCGATATTTTAGGGGAAAAACAGGGATTTCTGTGAAAATAAGCGATATTTTAGGGGAAAAACAGGGATTTCTGTGAAAATAAGCGATATTTTAGGGGAAAAACAGGGATTTCTGTGAAAATAAGCGATATTTTAGGGGAAAAACAGGGATTTCTATGAAAATAAGCGATATTTCAGGTTAAAAACAATGATTTCTATGAAAATGAGAGATATTTAAAGTGGAAAAACAGGGATTTCTATGAAAATAAGCGATATTTTAGGGGAAAAACAGGGATTTCTATGAAAATAAGCGATATTTAAGGGTTAAAATCAGGGATTTCTATGAAAATAAGCGATATTTAAGGGTTAAAAACAGGGATTTCTATGAAAATAAGCGATATTTAAGGGGAAAAACAGGGATTTCAGTGAAAATAAGCGATATTTAAGGGTTAAAAACAGGGATTTCTATGAAAATAAGCGATATTTAAAGGGAAAAACAGGGATTTCTATGAAAATAAGCGATATTTTAGGGGTAGAAACAGGGATTTCTATGAAAATAAGCGATATTTTAGGGGAAAAACAGGGATTTCTATGAAAATAAGCGATATTTAAGAAGAAAAACAGGGATTTCTATGAAAATAAGCGATATTTTAGGGGAAAAACAGGGATTTCTGTGAAAATAAGCGATATTTAAGGGTTAAAAACAGGGATTTCTATAAAAATAAGCGATATTTAAGGGGAAAAACAGGGATTTCTATGAAAATAAGCGGTATTTAAGGGTTAAAAACAGGGATTTCTATGAAAATAAGCGATATTTTAGGGGAACAACAGGGATTTCTGTGAAAATAAGCGATATGTAAGGTTTAAAAACAGGGATTTCTAGGTAAATAAGTGACATTTTAGGGTTAAAAACAGGGATTTCTATGAAAATAAGAGATATTTAAAGTGGAAAAACAGGCATTTCTATGAAAATAAGCGATATTTAAGGTTTAAAAACAGGGATTTCTGTGAAAATAAGCAATATTTTAGGGGAAAAACAGGGATTTCTGTGAAAATAAGCGATATTTTAGGGGAAAAACAGGGATTTCTATGAAAATAAGCGATATTTTAGGGGAAAAACAGGGATTTCTGTGAAAATAAGCGATATTTAATGGGGAAAAACAGGGATTTCTGTGAAAATAAGCGATATTTTAGGTTAAAAACAGGGATTTCTATGAAAATAAGCGATATTTTAGTGGAAAAACAGGGATTTCTATGAAAATAAGCGATATTTAAGGGTTAAACAGGGATTTCTATGAAAATAAGTGATATTTTAGGAGATAAACAGGGATTTCTATTAAAATATGCAATATTTTAGGGGAAAAACAGGGATTTCTGCGAAAATAAGCAATATTTAAGGTTTAAAAACAGGGATTTCTAGGAAAATAATCAATATTTTAGGGGAAAAACAGGGATTTCTATGAAAATAAGCAATATTTAAGGTTTAAAAACAGGGATTTCTAGGAAAACAATCAATATTTTAGGGGAAAAACAGGGATTTCTGTGAAAATAAGCAATAATTTAGGGGAAAAACAGGGATTTCTATGAAAATAAGCGATATTTAAAGAGGAAAAACAGGGATTTCTATGAAAATAAGCGATATTTAATGGGGAAAACAGAGATTTCTATGAAAATAAGCGATATTTAAGGGGAAAAACAGGGATTTCTGTGAAAATAAGCGATATTTAAGGGGAAAAACACGGATTTCTATGAAAATAAGCGATATTTTAGGGGAGAAACAGGGATTTCTGTGAAAATGAGCGATATTTTAGGGGAAAAACAGGGATTTCTGTGAAAATAAGCGATATTTTAGGGGAAAAACAGGGATTTCTATGAAAATAAGCGATATTTAAGGGTTAAAAACAGGGATTTCTATGAAAATAAGCGATATTTAAGGGGAAAAACAGGGATTTCTGTGAAAATAAGTGATATTTAAGGGTTAAAAACAGGGATTTCTATGAAAATAAGCGATATTTAAAGGGAAAAACAGGGATTTCTGTGAAAATAAGAGATATTTTAGGGGTAGAAACAGGGATTTCTATGAAAATAAGCGATATTTAAGGGGAAAAACAGGGATTTCTATGAAAATAAGTGATATTTTAGGAGATAAACAGGGATTTCTATTAAAATATGCAATATTTTAGGGGAAAAACAGGGATTTCTGTGAAAATAAGCGATATTTAAGGGTTAAAAACAGGGATTTCTATGAAAATAAGAGATATTTTAGGGGAAAAACAGGGATTTCTATGAAAATAAGCGGTATTTAAGGGTTAAAAACAGGGATTTCTATGAAAATAAGCGATATTTAAGGGGATAAACAGGGATTTCTGTGAAAATAAGCAATATTTCAGGGGAAAAACAGGGATTTCTGTGAAAATAAGCGATATTTTAGGGGAACAACAGGGATTTCTATGAAAATAAGCGATATTTTAGGGGAACAACAGGGATTTGTGTGAAAATAAGCGATATTTAAGGGTTAGAACCAGGGATTTCTATGAAAATAATCGATATTTTAGGGGAAAAACAGGGATTTCTGTGAAAATAAGCGATATTTTAGGGGAAAAACAGGGATTTCTGTGAAAATAAGCGATATTTTAGGGGAAAAACAGGGATTTCTGTGAAAATAAGCGATATTTAAGGGTTAGAACCAGGGATTTCTATGAAAATAAGCGATATTTTAGGGGAAAAACAGGGATTTCTGTGAAAATAAGCGATATTTTATGTTAAAAACAGGGATTTCTATGAAAATTGGCAATATTTTGGGGGAAAAACAGGGATTTCTATGAAAATAAGCGATATTTAAGGGGAAAAACAGGGATTTCTATGAAAATAAGCGATATTTAAGGGTTAAAAACAGGGATTTCAATGAAAATAAGCGATATTTAAGGGTTAAAAACAGGGATTTCTATGAAAATAAGCGATATTTAAAGAAAAAAACAGGGATTTCTGTGAAAATAAGCAATATTTTAGGGGAAAAACAGGGATTTCTGTGAAAACAAGCGATATTTTTTGAGAAAAACAGGGATTTCTATGAAAATAAGCGATATTTTGGGGGAAAAACAGGGATTTCTGTGAAAATAAGCGATATTTTAGGGGAAAAACAGGGATTTCTGTGAAAATAAGCGATATTTAAGGGGAAAAACAGGAATTTCTGTGAAAATAAGCGATATTTTAGGGGAAAAACAGGGATTTCTATGAATATATGCGATATTTAAGGGGATAAACAGGGATTTCTGTGAAAATAAGCGATATTTTAGGGGAAAAACAGGGATTTCTATGAAAATAAGCGATATTTCAGGGGAAAAACAGGGATTTCTGTGAAAATAAGCGATATTTTGGGGGAAAAACTGGGATTTCTGTGAAAATAAGCGATATTTCAGGGGAAAAACAGGGATTTCTGTGAAAATAAGCGATATTTAAGGGGAAAAACAGGGATTTCTGTGAAAATAAGCAATATTTTAGGGGAAAAACAGGGATTTCTATGAAAATAAGCGATATTTAAACTGGAAAAACAGGGATTTCTATGAAAATAAGCGATATTTTAGGGGAAAAACAGGGATTTCTATGAAAATAAGCGATATTTAAAGAAAAAAACAGGGATTTCTGTGAAAATAAGCGATATTTTATGTTAAAAACAGGGATTTCTATGAAAATAAGCGATATTTTGGGGAAAAACAGGGATTTCTGTGAAAATAAGCGATATTTTAGGGGAAAAACAGGGATTTCTATGAAAATAAGCGATATTTAAGGGTTAAAAACAGGGATTTCTATGAAAATAAGCAATATTTTAGGAGAAAAAAACAGGGATTTCTGTGAAAATAAGCGATATTTTTTAGAGAAAAACAGGGATTTCTATGAAAATAAGCGTTATTTTGGGGGAAAAACAGGGATTTCTGTGAAAATAAGCGATATTTTAGGGGAAAAACAGGGATTTCTGTGAAAATAAGCGATATTTTGGGGGAAAAACAGGGATTTCTATGAAAATAAGCGATATTTAAGGGGAAAAATAGGGATTTCTGTGAAAATAAGCGATATTTTAGGGGAGAAACAGGGATTTCTGTTAAAATAAGCGATATTTTAGGGGAAAAACAGGGATTTCTGTGAAAATAAGCGATATTTTAGGGGAAAAACAGGGATTTCTGTGAAAATAAGCGATATTTTAGGGGAAAAACAGGGATTTCTGTGAAAATAAGCGATATTTTAGGGGAAAGACAGGGATTTCTATGAAAATAAGCGATATTTCAGGTTAAAAACAATGATTTCTATGAAAATAAGCGATATTTAAAGTGGAAAAACAGGGATTTCTATGAAAATAAGCGATATTTTAGGGGAAAAACAGGGATTTCTATGAAAATAAGCGATATTTAAGGGTTAAAATCAGGGATTTCTATGAAAATAAGCGATATTTAAGGGTTAAAAACAGGGATTTCTGTGAAAATAAGCGATATTTAAGGGGAAAAACAGGGATTTCTATGAAAATAAGCGATATTTAAGGGTTAAAAACAGGGATTTCTATGAAAATAAGCGATATTTAAAGGGAAAAACAGGGATTTCTGTGGAAATAAGCGATATTTTAGGGGTAGAAACAGGGATTTCTATGAAAATAAGCGATATTTTAGGGGAAAAACAGGGATTTCTATGAAAATAAGCGATATTTAAGAAGAAAAACAGGGATTTCTACGAAAATAAGCGATATTTTAGGGGAAAAACAGGGATTTCTGTGAAAATAAGCGATATTTAAGGGTTAAAAACAGGGATTTCTATAAAAATAAGCGATATTTAAGGGGAAAAACAGGGATTTCTATGAAAATAAGCGGTATTTAAGGGTTAAAAACAGGGATTTCTATGAAAATAAGCGATATTTTAGGGGAACAACAGGGATTTCTGTGAAAATAAGCGATATGTAAGGTTTAAAAACAGGGATTTCTAGGTAAATAAGTGACATTTTAGGGTTAAAAACAGGGATTTCTATGAAAATAAGAGATATTTAAAGTGGAAAAACAGGCATTTCTATGAAAATAAGCGATATTTAAGGTTTAAAAACAGGGATTTCTGTGAAAATAAGCAATATTTTAGGGGAAAAACAGGGATTTCTGTGAAAATAAGCGATATTTTAGGGGAAAAACAGGGATTTCTGTTAAAATAAGTGATATTTTAGGGGAAAAACAGGGATTTCTGTGAAAATAAGCGATATTTAATGGGGAAAAACAGGGATTTCTGTGAAAATAAGCGATATTTTAGGTTAAAAACAGGGATTTCTATGAAAATAAGCGATATTTTAGTGGAAAAACAGGGATTTCTATGAAAATAAGCGATATTTAAGGGTTAAACAGGGATTTCTATGAAAATAAGTGATATTTTAGGAGATAAACAGGGATTTCTATTAAAATATGCAATATTTTAGGGGAAAAACAGGGATTTCTGCGAAAATAAGCAATATTTAAGGTTTAAAAACAGGGATTTCTAGGAAAATAATCAATATTTTAGGGGAAAAACAGGGATTTCTATGAAAATAAGCAATATTTAAGGTTTAAAAACAGGGATTTCTAGGAAAATAATCAATATTTTAGGGGAAAAACAGGGATTTCTGTGAAAATAAGCAATAATTTAGGGGAAAAACAGGGATTTCTATGAAAATAAGCGATATTTAAAGAGGAAAAACAGGGATTTCTATGAAAATAAGCGATATTTAATGGGGAAAACAGAGATTTCTATGAAAATAAGCGATATTTAAGGGGAAAAACAGGGATTTCTGTGAAAATAAGCGATATTTAAGGGGAAAAACACGGATTTCTATGAAAATAAGCGATATTTTAGGGGAGAAACAGGGATTTCTGTGAAAATGAGCGATATTTTAGGGGAAAAACAGGGATTTCTGTGAAAATAAGCGATATTTTAGGGGAAAAACAGGGATTTCTATGAAAATAAGCGATATTTAAGGGTTAAAAACAGGGATTTCTATGAAAATAAGCGATATTTAAGGGGAAAAACAGGGATTTCTGTGAAAATAAGTGATATTTAAGGGTTAAAAACAGGGATTTCTATGAAAATAAGCGATATTTAAAGGGAAAAACAGGGATTTCTGTGAAAATAAGAGATATTTTAGGGGTAGAAACAGGGATTTCTATGAAAATAAGCGATATTTAAGGGGAAAAACAGGGATTTCTATGAAAATAAGTGATATTTTAGGAGATAAACAGGGATTTCTATTAAAATATGCAATATTTTAGGGGAAAAACAGGGATTTCTGTGAAAATAAGCGATATTTAAGGGTTAAAAACAGGGATTTCTATGAAAATAAGAGATATTTTAGGGGAAAAACAGGGATTTCTATGAAAATAAGCGGTATTTAAGGGTTAAAAACAGGGATTTCTATGAAAATAAGCGATATTTAAGGGGATAAACAGGGATTTCTGTGAAAATAAGCAATATTTCAGGGGAAAAACAGGGATTTCTGTGAAAATAAGCGATATTTTAGGGGAACAACAGGGATTTCTATGAAAATAAGCGATATTTTAGGGGAACAACAGGGATTTGTGTGAAAATAAGCGATATTTAAGGGTTAGAACCAGGGATTTCTATGAAAATAATCGATATTTTAGGGGAAAAACAGGGATTTCTGTGAAAATAAGCGATATTTTAGGGGAAAAACAGGGATTTCTGTGAAAATAAGCGATATTTTAGGGGAAAAACAGGGATTTCTGTGAAAATAAGCGATATTTAAGGGTTAGAACCAGGGATTTCTATGAAAATAAGCGATATTTTAGGGGAAAAACAGGGATTTCTGTGAAAATAAGTGATATTTTAGGGGAAAAACAGGGATTTCTATGAAAATAAGCGACATTTAAGGGGAAAAACAGGGATTTCTATGAAAATAAGCGATATTTTGGGGGAAAAACAGGGATTTCTATGAAAATAAGCGATATTTTAGGGGAAAAACAGGGATTTCTGTGAAAATAAGCGATATTTAAGGGAAAAACAGGGATTTCTGTGAAAATAAGCGATATTTAAGGGGAAAAACAGGGATTTCTATGAAAATAAGCGATATTTAAGGGGAAAAACAGGGATTTCTATGAAAATAAGCGATATTTAAAGTCGAAAAACAGGGATTTCTATGAAAATAAGCGATATTTAAAGTGGAAAAACAGGGATTTCTATGAAAATAAGCGATATTTAAGGGTTAAAAACAGGGATTTCTGTGAAAATAAGCGATATTTTAGGGGAAAAACAGGGATTTCTGTGAAAATAAGCGATATTTTAGGGGAAAAACAGGGATTTCTATGAATATATGCGATATTTTAGGTGAAAAACAGGGATTTCTGTGAAAATAAGCGATATTTAAGGGGAAAAACAGGGATTTCTATGAAAATAAGCGATATTTTGGGGGAAAAACAGGAATTTCTGTGAAAATAAGCGATATTTTAGGGGAAAAACAGGGATTTCTATGAAAATAAGCGATATTTAAGGGTTAAAAACAGGGATTTCTATGAAAATAAACAATATTTTAGGGGAAAAACAGGGATTTCTGTGAAAATAAGCGATATTTTTTGAGAAAAACAGGGATTTCTATGAAAATAAGCAATATTTTGGGGGAAAAACAGGGATTTCTGTGAAAATAAGCGATATTTTAGGGGAAAAACAGGGATTTCTGAGAAAATAAGCGATATTTTGGGGGAAAAACAGGGATTTCTGTGAAAATAAGCGATATTTTATGTTAAAAACAGGGATTTCTATGAAAATTGGCAATATTTTGGGGGAAAAACAGGGATTTCTATGAAAATAAGCGATATTTTAGGGGAACAACAGGGATTTCTATGAAAATAAGCGATATGTAAGGTTTAAAAACAGGGATTTCTATGAAAATAAGTGACATTTTAGGGTTAAAAACAGGGATTTCTATGAAAATAAGAGATATTTAAAGTGGAAAAACAGGCATTTCTATGAAAATAAGCGATATTTAAGGTTTAAAAACAGGGATTTCTGTGAAAATAAGCAATATTTTAGGGGAAAAACAGGGATTTCTGTGAAAATAAGCGATATTTTAGGGGAAAAACAGGGATTTCTGTTAAAATAAGTGATATTTTAGGGGAAAAACAGGGATTTCTGTGAAAATAAGCGATATTTAATGGGGAAAAACAGGGATTTCTGTGAAAATAAGCGATATTTTAGGTTAAAAACAGGGATTTCTATGAAAATAAGCGATATTTTAGTGGAAAAACAGGGATTTCTATGAAAATAAGCGATATTTAAGGGTTAAACAGGGATTTCTATGAAAATAAGTGATATTTTAGGAGATAAACAGGGATTTCTATTAAAATATGCAATATTTTAGGGGAAAAACAGGGATTTCTGCGAAAATAAGCGATATTTAAGGTTAAAAACAGGGATTTCTAGGAAAATAATCAATATTTTAGGGGAAAAACAGGGATTTCTATGAAAATAAGCAATATTTAAGGTTTAAAAACAGGGATTTCTAGGAAAATAATCAATATTTTAGGGGAAAAACAGGGATTTCTGTGAAAATAAGCAATAATTTAGGGGAAAAACAGGGATTTCTATGAAAATAAGCGATATTTAAAGAGGAAAAACAGGGATTTCTATGAAAATAAGCGATATTTAATGGGGAAAACAGAGATTTCTATGAAAATAAGCGATATTTAAGGGGAAAAACAGGGATTTCTGTGAAAATAAGCGATATTTAAGGGGAAAAACACGGATTTCTATGAAAATAAGCGATATTTTAGGGGAGAAACAGGGATTTCTGTGAAAATGAGCGATATTTTAGGGGAAAAACAGGGATTTCTGTGAAAATAAGCGATATTTTAGGGGAAAAACAGGGATTTCTATGAAAATAAGCGATATTTAAGGGTTAAAAACAGGGATTTCTATGAAAATAAGCGATATTTAAGGGGAAAAACAGGGATTTCTGTGAAAATAAGTGATATTTAAGGGTTAAAAACAGGGATTTCTATGAAAATAAG